>NW_026608078.1:0-90306 GCF_029499605.1 Hyla sarda
AGTGTATGTATAATGGAGGTATGATTGCTGTACAGTGTATGTATAATGGAGGTATGCTTGCTGTACAGTGTATGTATAATGGAGGTATGCTTGCTGTACAGTGTATGTATAATGGAGGTATGCTTGCTGTACAGTGTATGTATAATGGATGTATGATTGCTGTACAGTGTATGTATAATGGATGTATGATTGCTGTACAGTCACAGTGTATGTATAATGGAGGTATGCTTGCTGTACAGTGTATGTATAATGGATGTATGATTGCTGTACAGTCACAGTGTATGTATAATGGAGGTACGCTTGCTGTACAGTGTATGGATAATGGATGTATGATTGCTGTACAGTCACAGTGTTTGTATAATGGATGTATGATTGCTGTACAGTCAGTGTATGTATAATGGATGTATGATTGCTGTACAGTGTATGTATAATGGATGTATGATTGCTGTACAGTCACAGTGTATGTATAATGGATGTATGATTGCTGTACAGTGTATGTATACTGAATGTATGATTGCTTTACAGTGTATGTATAATGGAGGTACGCTTGCTGTACAGTGTATGGATAATGGATGTATGATTGCTGTACAGTCACAGTGTTTGTATAATGGATGTATGATTGCTGTACAGTCAGTGTATGTATAATGGATGTATGATTGCTGTACAGTGTATGTATAATGGATGTATGATTGCTGTACAATCACTTGGTATGTATAATGAATGTATGCTTGCTGTACAGTGTATGTAAAATGGATGTATGATTGCTGTACAGTGTATGTATAATGGATGTATGATTGCTGTACAGTGTATGTATAATGGATGTATGATTGCTGTACAGACACAGTGTATGTATAATGGATGTATGATTGCTGTACAGTGTATGTATAATGAATGTATGATTGCTGTACAGTGTATGTATAATGGATATATGATTGCTGTACAGTCACAGTGTATGTATAATGAATGTATGCTTGCTGTACAGTGTATGTATAATGGATGTATGATTGCTGTACAGTGTATGTATAATGAATGTATGATTGCTGTACAGTGTATGTATAATGGATGTATGATTGCTGTACAGTGTATGTATAATGAATGTATGATTGCTGTACAGTGTATGTATAATGGAGGTATGCTTGCTGTACAGTGTATGTATAATGGATGTATGATTGCTGTACAGTGTATGTATAATGAATGTATGATTGCTGTACAGTGTATGTATAATGGAGGTATGCTTGCTGTACAGTGTATGTATAATGGATGTATGATTGCTGTACAGTGTATGTATACTGAATGTATGATTGCTGTACAGTGTATGTATAATGGAGGTATGCTTGCTGTACAGTGTATGTATAATGGATGTATGATTGCTGTACAGTGTATGTATAATGGAGGTATGATTGCTGTACAGTGTATGTATAATGGAGGTATGATTGCTGTACAGTGTATGTATAATCGAGGTATGCTTGCTGTATAGTGTATGTATAATGGATGTATGATTGCTGTACAGTGTATGTATAATGGATGTATGATTGCTGTACAGTCACAGTGTATGTATAATGGAGGTATGCTTGCTGTACAGTGTATGTATAATGGATGTATGATTGCTGTACAGTGTATGTATAATGGATGTATGATTGCTGTACAGACACAGTGTATGTATAATGGATGTATGATTGCTGTACAGTGTATGTATAATGAATGTATGATTGCTGTACAGTGTATGTATAATGGATATATGATTGCTGTACAGTCACAGTGTATGTATAATGAATGTATGCTTGCTGTACAGTGTATGTATAATGAATGTATGCTTGCTGTACAGTGTATGTATAATGGATGTATGATTGCTGTACAGTGTATGTATAATGAATGTATGATCGCTGTACAGTGTATGTATAATGGAGGTATGCTTGCTGTACAGTGTATGTATAATGGATGTATGATTGCTGTACAGTGTATGTATAATGAATGTATGATTGCTGTACAGTGTATGTATAATAGAGGTATGATTGCTGTACAGTGTATGTATAATGAATGTATGATTGCTGTACAGTGTATGTATAATGGAGGTATGCTTGCTGTACAGTGTATGTATAATGGATGTATGATTGCTGTACAGTGTATGTATAATGAATGTATGATTGCTGTACAGTGTATGTATAATGGATGTATGATTGCTGTACAGTGTATGTATAATGGAGGTATGCTTGCTGTACAGTGTATGTATAATGGAGGTATGCTTGCTGTACAGTGTATGTATAATGGATGTATGATTGCTGTACAGTGTATGTATACTGAATGTATGATTGCTGTACAGTGTATGTATAATGGAGGTATGCTTGCTGTACAGTGTATGTATAATGGATGTATGATTGCTGTACAGTGTATGTATACTGAATGTATGATTGCTGTACAGTGTATGTATAATGGAGGTATGCTTGCTGTACAGTGTATGTATAATGGATGTATGATTGCTGTACAGTGTATGTATAATGAATGTATGATTGCTGTACAGTGTATGTATAATGGAGGTATAATTGCTGTACAGTGTATGTATAATGGAGGTATGATTGCTGTACAGTGTATGTATAATGGAGGTATGCTTGCTGTACAGTGTATGTATAATGGATGTATGATTGCTGTACAGTGTATGTATAATGAATGTATGATTGCTGTACAGTGTATGTATAATGGAGGTATGCTTGCTGTACAGTGTATGTATAATGGATGTATGATTGCTGTACAGTGTATGTATACTGAATGTATGATTGCTGTACAGTGTATGTATAATGGAGGTATGCTTGCTGTACAGTGTATGTATAATGGATGTATGATTGCTGTACAGTGTATGTATAATGAATGTATGATTGCTGTACAGTGTATGTATAATAGAGGTACGATTGCTGTACAGTGTATGTATAATGAATGTATGATTGCTGTACAGTGTATGTATAATGGAGGTATGCTTGCTGTACAGTGTATGTATAATGGAGGTATGCTTGCTGTACAGTGTATGTATAATGGAGGTATGCTTGCTGTACAGTGTATGTATAATGGATGTATGATTGCTGTACAGTGTATGTATACTGAATGTATGATTGCTGTACAGTGTATGTATAATGGAGGTATGCTTGCTGTACAGTGTATGTATAATGGATGCATGATTGCTGTACAGTGTATGTATAATGGAGGTATGATTGCTGTACAGTGTATGTATAATGAATGTGTGATTGCTGTACAGTGTATGTATAATGGAGGTATGATTGCTGTACAGTGTATGTATAATGGATGTATGATTGCTGTACAGTGTATGTATAATGGATGTATGATTGCTGTACAGTGTATGTATAATGGAGGTATGATTGCTGTACAGTGTATGTATAATGAATGTATGATTTCTGTACAGTGTATGTATAATGGAGGTATAATTGCTGTACAGTGTATGTATAATGGAGGTATGATTGCTGTACAGTGTATGTATAATGGAGGTATGCTTGCTGTACAGTGTATGTATAATGGATGTATGATTGCTGTACAGTGTATGTATACTGAATGTATGATTGCTGTACAGTGTATGTATAATGGAGGTATGCTTGCTGTACAGTGTATGTATAATGGAGGTATGCTTGCTGTACAGTGTATGTATAATGTATGTATGATTGCTGTACAGTGTATGTATAATGAATGTATGATTGCTGTACAGTGTATGTATAATGAATGTATGATTGCTGTACAGTGTATGTATAATGAATGTATGATTGCTGTACAGTGTATGTATAATAGAGGTACGATTGCTGTACAGTGTATGTATAATGAATGTATGATTGCTGTACAGTGTATGTATAATGGATGTATGATTGCTGTACAGTGTATGTATAATGGAGGTATGCTTGCTGTACAGTGTATGTATAATGGAGGTATGCTTGCTGTACAGTGTATGTATAATGGAGGTATGCTTGCTGTACAGTGTATGTATAATGGATGTATGATTGCTGTACAGTGTATGTATAATGGATGTATGATTGCTGTACAGTGTATGTATAATGGAGGTATGGTTGCTGTACAGTGTATGTATAATGGATGTATGATTGCTGTACAGTGTATGTATAATGGATGTATGATTGCTGTACAGTGTATGTATAATGGAGGTATGATTGCTGTACAGTGTATGTATAATGAATGTATGATTTCTGTACAGTGTATGTATAATGGAGGTATGATTGCTGTACAGTGTATGTATAATGGAGGTATGATTGCTGTACAGTGTATGTATAATGGAGGTATGCTTGCTGTACAGTCACAGTGTATTTATAATGGATGTATGATTGCTGTACAGTGTATGTATAATGGAGGTATGCTTGCTGTACAGTGTATGTATAATGGATGTATGATTGCTGTACAGTCACAGTTTATGTATAATGGAGGTATGCTTGCTGTACAGTGTATGTATAATGGAGGTATTCTTGCTGTACAGTGTATGTATAATGGAGGTATGATTGCTGTACAGTGTATGTATAATGGAGGTATGATTGCTGTACAGTGTATGTATAATGGAGGTATGCTTGCTGTACAGTGTATGTATAATGGATGTATGATTGCTGTACAGTGTATGTATAATGGATGTATGATTGCTGTACAGTCACAGTGTATGTATAATGGAGGTATGCTTGCTGTACAGTGTATGTATAATGGATGTATGATTGCTGTACAGTCACAGTGTATGTATAATGGAGGTACGCTTGCTGTACAGTGTATGGATAATGGATGTATGATTGCTGTACAGTCACAGTGTTTGTATAATGGATGTATGATTGCTGTACAGTCAGTGTATGTATAATGGATGTATGATTGCTGTACAGTGTATGTATAATGGATGTATGATTGCTGTACAGTCACAGTGTATGTATAATGGATGTATGATTGCTGTACAGTGTATGTATACTGAATGTATGATTGCTTTACAGTGTATGTATAATGGAGGTACGCTTGCTGTACAGTGTATGGATAATGGATGTATGATTGCTGTACAGTCACAGTGTTTGTATAATGGATGTATGATTGCTGTACAGTCAGTGTATGTATAATGGATGTATGATTGCTGTACAGTGTATGTATAATGGATGTATGATTGCTGTACAGACACAGTGTATGTATAATGGATGTATGATTGCTGTACAGTGTATGTATAATGGATGTATGATTGCTGTACAATCACTTGGTATGTATAATGAATGTATGCTTGCTGTACAGTGTATGTAAAATGGATGTATGATTGCTGTAAAGTGTATGTATAATGGATGTATGATTGCTGTACAGTGTATGTATAATGGATGTATGATTGCTGTACAGACACAGTGTATGTATAATGGATGTATGATTGCTGTACAGTGTATGTATAATGAATGTATGATTGCTGTACAGTGTATGTATAATGGATATATGATTGCTGTACAGTCACAGTGTATGTATAATGAATGTATGCTTGCTGTACAGTGTATGTATAATGGATGTATGATTGCTGTACAGTGTATGTATAATGGATGTATGATTGCTGTACAGTGTATGTATAATGAATGTATGATTGCTGTACAGTGTATGTATAATGGAGGTATGCTTGCTGTACAGTGTATGTATAATGGATGTATGATTGCTGTACAGTGTATGTATAATGAATGTATGATTGCTGTACAGTGTATGTATAATGGAGGTATGCTTGCTGTACAGTGTATGTATAATGGATGTATGATTGCTGTACAGTGTATGTATACTGAATGTATGATTGCTGTACAGTGTATGTATAATGGAGGTATGCTTGCTGTACAGTGTATGTATAATGGATGTATGATTGCTGTACAGTGTATGTATAATGGAGGTATGATTGCTGTACAGTGTATGTATAATGGAGGTATGATTGCTGTACAGTGTATGTATAATCGAGGTATGCTTGCTGTATAGTGTATGTATAATGGATGTATGATTGCTGTACAGTGTATGTATAATGGATGTATGATTGCTGTACAGTCACAGTGTATGTATAATGGAGGTATGCTTGCTGTACAGTGTATGTATAATGGATGTATGATTGCTGTACAGTGTATGTATAATGGATGTATGATTGCTGTACAGACACAGTGTATGTATAATGGATGTATGATTGCTGTACAGTGTATGTATAATGAATGTATGATTGCTGTACAGTGTATGTATAATGGATATATGATTGCTGTACAGTCACAGTGTATGTATAATGAATGTATGCTTGCTGTACAGTGTATGTATAATGGATGTATGATTGCTGTACAGTGTATGTATAATGAATGTATGATCGCTGTACAGTGTATGTATAATGGAGGTATGCTTGCTGTACAGTGTATGTATAATGGATGTATGATTGCTGTACAGTGTATGTATAATGAATGTATGATTGCTGTACAGTGTATGTATAATAGAGGTATGATTGCTGTACAGTGTATGTATAATGAATGTATGATTGCTGTACAGTGTATGTATAATGGAGGTATGCTTGCTGTACAGTGTATGTATAATGGATGTATGATTGCTGTACAGTGTATGTATAATGAATGTATGATTGCTGTACAGTGTATGTATAATGGATGTATGATTGCTGTACAGTGTATGTATAATGGAGGTATGCTTGCTGTACAGTGTATGTATAATGGAGGTATGCTTGCTGTACAGTGTATGTATAATGGATGTATGATTGCTGTACAGTGTATGTATACTGAATGTATGATTGCTGTACAGTGTATGTATAATGGAGGTATGCTTGCTGTACAGTGTATCTATAATGGATGTATGATTGCTGTACAGTGTATGTATAATGAATGTATGATTGCTGTACAGTGTATGTATAATGGAGGTATAATTGCTGTACAGTGTATGTATAATGGAGGTATGATTGCTGTACAGTGTATGTATAATGGAGGTATGCTTGCTGTACAGTGTATGTATAATGGATGTATGATTGCTGTACAGTGTATGTATAATGAATGTATGATTGCTGTACAGTGTATGTATAATGGAGGTATGCTTGCTGTACAGTGTATGTATAATGGATGTATGATTGCTGTACAGTGGTATGTATACTGAATGTATGATTGCTGTACAGTGTATGTATAATGGAGGTATGCTTGCTGTACAGTGTATGTATAATGGATGTATGATTGCTGTACAGTGTATGTATAATGAATGTATGATTGCTGTACAGTGTATGTATAATAGAGGTACGATTGCTGTACAGTGTATGTATAATGAATGTATGATTGCTGTACAGTGTATGTATAATGGATGTATGATTGCTGTACAGTGTATGTATAATGGAGGTATGCTTGCTGTACAGTGTATGTATAATGGAGGTATGCTTGCTGTACAGTGTATGTATAATGGATGTATGATTGCTGTACAGTGTATGTATACTGAATGTATGATTGCTGTACAGTGTATGTATAATGGAGGTATGCTTGCTGTACAGTGTATGTATAATGGATGCATGATTGCTGTACAGTGTATGTATAATGGAGGGTATGATTGCTGTACAGTGTATGTATAATGAATGTGTGATTGCTGTACAGTGTATGTATAATGGAGGTATGATTGCTGTACAGTGTATGTATAATGGAGGTATGATTGCTGTACAGTGTATGTATAATGGATGTATGATTGCTGTACAGTGTATGTATAATGGAGGTATGATTGCTGTACAGTGTATGTATAATGAATGTATGATTTCTGTACAGTGTATGTATAATGGAGGTATAATTGCTGTACAGTGTATGTATAATGGAGGTATGATTGCTGTACAGTGTATGTATAATGGAGGTATGCTTGCTGTACAGTGTATGTATAATGGATGTATGATTGCTGTACAGTGTATGTATACTGAATGTATGATTGCTGTACAGTGTATGTATAATGGAGGTATGCTTGCTGTACAGTGTATGTATAATGTATGTATGATTGCTGTACAGTGTATGTATAATGAATGTATGATTGCTGTACAGTGTATGTATAATGGAGGTATGATTGCTGTACAGTGTATGTATAATGAATGTATGATTGCTGTACAGTGTATGTATAATGAATGTATGATTGCTGTACAGTGTATGTATAATGGAGGTATGGTTGCTGTACAGTGTATGTATAATGGATGTATGATTGCTGTACAGTGTATGTATAATGGATGTATGATTGCTGTACAGTGTATGTATAATGGAGGTATGATTGCTGTACAGTGTATGTATAATGAATGTATGATTTCTGTACAGTGTATGTATAATGGAGGTATGATTGCTGTACAGTGTATGTATAATGGGGGAATGATTGCTGTACAGTGTATGTATAATGGAGGTATGCTTGCTGTACAGTCACAGTGTATGTATAATGGATGTATGATTGCTGTACAGTCACAGTGTATTTATAATGGATGTATGATTGCTGTACAGTGTATGTATAATGGAGGTATGCTTGCTGTACAGTGTATGTATAATGGATGTATGATTGCTGTACAGTCACAGTTTATGTATAATGGAGGTATGCTTGCTGTACAGTGTATGTATAATGGAGATATTCTTGCTGTACAGTGTATGTATAATGGAGGTATGATTGCTGTACAGTGTATGTATAATGGAGGTATGATTGCTGTACAGTGTATGTATAATGGAGGTATGCTTGCTGTACAGTGTATGTATAATGGATGTATGATTGCTGTACAGTGTATGTATAATGGATGTATGATTGCTGTACAGTCACAGTGTATGTATAATGGAGGTATGCTTGCTGTACAGTGTATGTATAATGGATGTATGATTGCTGTACAGTCACAGTGTATGTATAATGGAGGTACGCTTGCTGTACAGTGTATGGATAATGGATGTATGATTGCTGTACAGTCACAGTGTTTGTATAATGGATGTATGATTGCTGTACAGTCAGTGTATGTATAATGGATGTATGATTGCTGTACAGTGTATGTATAATGGATGTATGATTGCTGTACAGTCACAGTGTATGTATAATGGATGTATGATTGCTGTACAGTGTATGTATACTGAATGTATGATTGCTTTACAGTGTATGTATAATGGAGGTATGCGTGCTGTACAGTGTATGTATAATGGATGTATGATTGCTGTACAGACACAGTGTATGTATAATGGATGTATGATTGCTGTACAGTGTATGTATAATGGATGTATGATTGCTGTACAATCACTTGGTATGTATAATGAATGTATGCTTGCTGTACAGTGTATGTAAAATGGATGTATGATTGCTGTACAGTGTATGTATAATGGATGTATGATTGCTGTACAGTGTATGTATAATGGATGTATGATTGCTGTACAGACACAGTGTATGTATAATGGATGTATGATTGCTGTACAGTGTATGTATAATGAATGTATGATTGCTGTACAGTGTATGTATAATGGATATATGATTGCTGTACAGTCACAGTGTATGTATAATGAATGTATGCTTGCTGTACAGTGTATGTATAATGGATGTATGATTGCTGTACAGTGTATGTATAATGAATGTATGATTGCTGTACAGTGTATGTATAATGGATGTATGATTGCTGTACAGTGTATGTATAATGAATGTATGATTGCTGTACAGTGTATGTATAATGGAGGTATGCTTGCTGTACAGTGTATGTATAATGGATGTATGATTGCTGTACAGTGTATGTATAATGAATGTATGATTGCTGTACAGTGTATGTATAATGGAGGTATGCTTGCTGTACAGTGTATGTATAATGGATGTATGACTGCTGTACAGTGTATGTATACTGAATGTATGATTGCTGTACAGTGTATGTATAATGGAGGTATGCTTGCTGTACAGTGTATGTATAATGGATGTATGATTGCTGTACAGTGTATGTATAATGAATGTATGATTGCTGTACAGTGTATGTATAATAGAGGTACGATTGCTGTACAGTGTATGTATAATGAATGTATGATTGCTGTACAGTGTATGTATAATGGATGTATGATTGCTGTACAGTGTATGTATAATGGAGGTATGCTTGCTGTACAGTGTATGTATAATGGATGTATGATTGCTGTACAGTGTATGTATAATGGAGGTATGCTTGCTGTACAGTGTATGTATAATGGATGTATGATTGCTGTACAGTGTATGTATAATGGAGGTATGATTGCTGTACAGTGTATGTATAATGAATGTATGATTTCTGTACAGTGTATGTATAATGGAGGTATAATTGCTGTACAGTGTATGTATAATGGAGGTATGATTGCTGTACAGTGTATGTATAATGGAGGTATGCTTGCTGTACAGTGTATGTATAATGGATGTATGATTGCTGTACAGTGTATGTATACTGAATGTATGATTGCTGTACAGTGTATGTATAATGGAGGTATGCTTGCTGTACAGTGTATGTATAATGTATGTATGATTGCTGTACAGTGTATGTATAATGAATGTATGATTGCTGTACAGTGTATGTATAATGGAGGTATGATTGCTGTACAGTGTATGTATAATGAATGTATGATTGCTGTACAGTATGTATAATGAATGTATGATTGCTGTACAGTGTATGTATAATGGAGGTATGGTTGCTGTACAGTGTATGTATAATGGATGTATGATTGCTGTACAGTGTATGTATAATGGATGTATGATTGCTGTACAGTGTATGTATAATGGAGGTATGATTGCTGTACAGTGTATGTATAATGAATGTATGATTTCTGTACAGTGTATGTATAATGGAGGTATGATTGCTGTACAGTGTATGTATAATGGAGGTATGATTGCTGTACAGTGTATGTATAATGGAGGTATGCTTGCTGTACAGTCACAGTGTATGTATAATGGATGTATGATTGCTGTACAGTCACAGTGTATTTATAATGGATGTATGATTGCTGTACAGTGTATGTATAATGGAGGTATGCTTGCTGTACAGTGTATGTATAATGGATGTATGATTGCTGTACAGTCACAGTTTATGTATAATGGAGGTATGCTTGCTGTACAGTGTATGTATAATGGAGGTATTCTTGCTGTACAGTGTATGTATAATGGAGGTATGATTGCTGTACAGTGTATGTATAATGGAGGTATGATTGCTGTACAGTGTATGTATAATGGAGGTATGCTTGCTGTACAGTGTATGTATAATGGATGTATGATTGCTGTACAGTGTATGTATAATGGATGTATGATTGCTGTACAGTCACAGTGTATGTATAATGGAGGTATGCTTGCTGTACAGTGTATGTATAATGGATGTATGATTGCTGTACAGTCACAGTGTATGTATAATGGAGGTACGCTTGCTGTACAGTGTATGGATAATGGATGTATGATTGCTGTACAGTCACAGTGTTTGTATAATGGATGTATGATTGCTGTACAGTCAGTGTATGTATAATGGATGTATGATTGCTGTACAGTGTATGTATAATGGATGTATGATTGCTGTACAGTCACAGTGTATGTATAATGGATGTATGATTGCTGTACAGTGTATGTATACTGAATGTATGATTGCTTTACAGTGTATGTATAATGGAGGTATGCGTGCTGTACAGTGTATGTATAATGGATGTATGATTGCTGTACAGACACAGTGTATGTATAATGGATGTATGATTGCTGTACAATCACTTGGTATGTATAATGAATGTATGCTTGCTGTACAGTGTATGTAAAATGGATGTATGATTGCTGTACAGTGTATGTATAATGGATGTATGATTGCTGTACAGTGTATGTATAATGGATGTATGATTGCTGTACAGACACAGTGTATGTATAATGGATGTATGATTGCTGTACAGTGTATGTATAATGAATGTATGATTGCTGTACAGTGTATGTATAATGGATATATGATTGCTGTACAGTCACAGTGTATGTATAATGAATGTATGCTTGCTGTACAGTGTATGTATAATGGATGTATGATTGCTGTACAGTGTATGTATAATGAATGTATGATTGCTGTACAGTGTATGTATAATGGATGTATGATTGCTGTACAGTGTATGTATAATGAATGTATGATTGCTGTACAGTGTATGTATAATGGAGGTATGCTTGCTGTACAGTGTATGTATAATGGATGTATGATTGCTGTACAGTGTATGTATAATGAATGTATGATTGCTGTACAGTGTATGTATAATGGAGGTATGCTTGCTGTACAGTGTATGTATAATGGATGTATGATTGCTGTACAGTGTATGTATACTGAATATATGATTGCTGTACAGTGTATGTATAATGGAGGTATGCTTGCTGTACAGTGTATGTATAATGGATGTATGATTGCTGTACAGTGTATGTATAATGAATGTATGATTGCTGTACAGTGTATGTATAATAGAGGTACGATTGCTGTACAGTGTATGTATAATGAATGTATGATTGCTGTACAGTGTATGTATAATGGATGTATGATTGCTGTACAGTGTATGTATAATGGAGGTATGCTTGCTGTACAGTGTATGTATAATGGATGTATGATTGCTGTACAGTGTATGTATAATGGAGGTATGCTTGCTGTACAGTGTATGTATAATGGAGGTATGCTTGCTGTACAGTGTATGTATAATGGATGTATGATTGCTGTACAGTGTATGTATACTGAATGTATGATTGCTGTACAGTGTATGTATAATGGAGGTATGCTTGCTGTACAGTGTATGTATAATGGATGCATGATTGCTGTACAATGTATGTATAATGGAGGTATGATTGCTGTACAGTGTATGTATAATGAATGTGTGATTGCTGTACAGTGTATGTATAATGGAGGTATGATTGCTGTACAGTGTATGTATAATGGATGTATGATTGCTGTACAGTGTATGTATAATGAATGTATGATTGCTGTACAGTGTATGTATAATAGAGGTATGATTGCTGTACAGTGTATGTATAATGAATGTATGATTGCTGTACAGTGTATGTATAATGGAGGTATGCTTGCTGTACAGTGTATGTATAATGGATGTATGATTGCTGTACAGTGTATGTATAATGAATGTATGATTGCTGTACAGTGTATGTATAATGGATGTATGATTGCTGTACAGTGTATGTATAATGGAGGTATGCTTGCTGTACAGTGTATGTATAATGGAGGTATGCTTGCTGTACAGTGTATGTATAATGGATGTATGATTGCTGTACAGTGTATGTATACTGAATGTATGATTGCTGTACAGTGTATGTATAATGGAGGTATGCTTGCTGTACAGTGTATGTATAATGGATGTATGATTGCTGTACAGTGTATGTATAATGAATGTATGATTGCTGTACAGTGTATGTATAATGGAGGTATAATTGCTGTACAGTGTATGTATAATGGAGGTATGATTGCTGTACAGTGTATGTATAATGGAGGTATGCTTGCTGTACAGTATGTATAATGGATGTATGATTGCTGTACAGTGTATGTATAATGAATGTATGATTGCTGTACAGTGTATGTATAATGGAGGTATGCTTGCTGTACAGTGTATGTATAATGGATGTATGATTGCTGTACAGTGTATGTATACTGAATGTATGATTGCTGTACAGTGTATGTATAATGGAGGTATGCTTGCTGTACAGTGTATGTATAATGGATGTATGATTGCTGTACAGTGTATGTATAATGAATGTATGATTGCTGTACAGTGTATGTATAATAGAGGTACGATTGCTGTACAGTGTATGTATAATGAATGTATGATTGCTGTACAGTGTATGTATAATGGATGTATGATTGCTGTACAGTGTATGTATAATGGAGGTATGCTTGCTGTACAGTGTATGTATAATGGAGGTATGCTTGCTGTACAGTGTATGTATAATGGATGTATGATTGCTGTACAGTGTATGTATACTGAATGTATGATTGCTGTACAGTGTATGTATAATGGAGGTATGCTTGCTGTACAGTGTATGTATAATGGATGCATGATTGCTGTACAGTGTATGTATAATGGAGGTATGATTGCTGTACAGTGTATGTATAATGAATGTGTGATTGCTGTACAGTGTATGTATAATGGAGGTATGATTGCTGTACAGTGTATGTATAATGGATGTATGATTGCTGTACAGTGTATGTATAATGGATGTATGATTGCTGTACAGTGTATGTATAATGGAGGTATGATTGCTGTACAGTGTATGTATAATGAATGTATGATTTCTGTACAGTGTATGTATAATGGAGGTATAATTGCTGTACAGTGTATGTATAATGGAGGTATGATTGCTGTACAGTGTATGTATAATGGAGGTATGCTTGCTGTACAGTGTATGTATAATGGATGTATGATTGCTGTACAGTGTATGTATACTGAATGTATGATTGCTGTACAGTGTATGTATAATGGAGGTATGCTTGCTGTACAGTGTATGTATAATGTATGTATGATTGCTGTACAGTGTATGTATAATGAATGTATGATTGCTGTACAGTGTATGTATAATGAATGTATGATTGCTGTACAGTGTATGTATAATAGAGGTACGATTGCTGTACAGTGTATGTATAATGAATGTATGATTGCTGTACAGTGTATGTATAATGGATGTATGATTGCTGTACAGTGTATGTATAATGGAGGTATGCTTGCTGTACAGTGTATGTATAATGGATGTATGATTGCTGTACAGTGTATGTATAATGGAGGTATGCTTGCTGTACAGTGTATGTATAATGGAGGTATGCTTGCTGTACAGTGTATGTATAATGGATGTATGATTGCTGTACAGTGTATGTATAATGGAGGTATGGTTGCTGTACAGTGTATGTATAATGGATGTATGATTGCTGTACAGTGTATGTATAATGGATGTATGATTGCTGTACAGTGTATGTATAATGGAGGTATGATTGCTGTACAGTGTATGTATAATGAATGTATGATTTCTGTACAGTGTATGTATAATGGAGGTATGATTGCTGTACAGTGTATGTATAATGGAGGTATGATTGCTGTACAGTGTATGTATAATGGAGGTATGCTTGCTGTACAGTCACAGTGTATGTATAATGGATGTATGATTGCTGTACAGTCACAGTGTATTTATAATGGATGTATGATTGCTGTACAGTGTATGTATAATGGAGGTATGCTTGCTGTACAGTGTATGTATAATGGATGTATGATTGCTGTACAGTCACAGTTTATGTATAATGGAGGTATGCTTGCTGTACAGTGTATGTATAATGGAGGTATTCTTGCTGTACAGTGTATGTATAATGGAGGTATGATTGCTGTACAGTGTATGTATAATGGAGGTATGATTGCTGTACAGTGTATGTATAATGGAGGTATGCTTGCTGTACAGTGTATGTATAATGGATGTATGATTGCTGTACAGTGTATGTATAATGGATGTATGATTGCTGTACAGTCACAGTGTATGTATAATGGAGGTATGCTTGCTGTACAGTGTATGTATAATGGATGTATGATTGCTGTACAGTCACAGTGTATGTATAATGGAGGTACGCTTGCTGTACAGTGTATGGATAATGGATGTATGATTGCTGTACAGTCACAGTGTTTGTATAATGGATGTATGATTGCTGTACAGTCAGTGTATGTATAATGGATGTATGATTGCTGTACAGTGTATGTATAATGGATGTATGATTGCTGTACAGTCACAGTGTATGTATAATGGATGTATGATTGCTGTACAGTGTATGTATACTGAATGTATGATTGCTTTACAGTGTATGTATAATGGAGGTACGCTTGCTGTACAGTGTATGGATAATGGATGTATGATTGCTGTACAGTCACAGTGTTTGTATAATGGATGTATGATTGCTGTACAGTCAGTGTATGTATAATGGATGTATGATTGCTGTACAGTGTATGTATAATGGATGTATGATTGCTGTACAGACACAGTGTATGTATAATGGATGTATGATTGCTGTACAGTGTATGTATAATGGATGTATGATTGCTGTACAATCACTTGGTATGTATAATGAATGTATGCTTGCTGTACAGTGTATGTAAAATGGATGTATGATTGCTGTAAAGTGTATGTATAATGGATGTATGATTGCTGTACAGTGTATGTATAATGGATGTATGATTGCTGTACAGACACAGTGTATGTATAATGGATGTATGATTGCTGTACAGTGTATGTATAATGAATGTATGATTGCTGTACAGTGTATGTATAATGGATATATGATTGCTGTACAGTCACAGTGTATGTATAATGAATGTATGCTTGCTGTACAGTGTATGTATAATGGATGTATGATTGCTGTACAGTGTATGTATAATGAATGTATGATTGCTGTACAGTGTATGTATAATGGATGTATGATTGCTGTACAGTGTATGTATAATGAATGTATGATTGCTGTACAGTGTATGTATAATGGAGGTATGCTTGCTGTACAGTGTATGTATAATGGATGTATGATTGCTGTACAGTGTATGTATAATGAATGTATGATTGCTGTACAGTGTATGTATAATGGAGGTATGCTTGCTGTACAGTGTATGTATAATGGATGTATGATTGCTGTACAGTGTATGTATACTGAATGTATGATTGCTGTACAGTGTATGTATAATGGAGGTATGCTTGCTGTACAGTGTATGTATAATGGATGTATGATTGCTGTACAGTGTATGTATAATGGAGGTATGATTGCTGTACAGTGTATGTATAATGGAGGTATGATTGCTGTACAGTGTATGTATAATCGAGGTATGCTTGCTGTATAGTGTATGTATAATGGATGTATGATTGCTGTACAGTGTATGTATAATGGATGTATGATTGCTGTACAGTCACAGTGTATGTATAATGGAGGTATGCTTGCTGTACAGTGTATGTATAATGGATGTATGATTGCTGTACAGTGTATGTATAATGGATGTATGATTGCTGTACAGACACAGTGTATGTATAATGGATGTATGATTGCTGTACAGTGTATGTATAATGAATGTATGATTGCTGTACAGTGTATGTATAATGGATATATGATTGCTGTACAGTCACAGTGTATGTATAATGAATGTATGCTTGCTGTACAGTGTATGTATAATGGATGTATGATTGCTGTACAGTGTATGTATAATGAATGTATGATCGCTGTACAGTGTATGTATAATGGAGGTATGCTTGCTGTACAGTGTATGTATAATGGATGTATGATTGCTGTACAGTGTATGTATAATGAATGTATGATTGCTGTACAGTGTATGTATAATAGAGGTATGATTGCTGTACAGTGTATGTATAATGAATGTATGATTGCTGTACAGTGTATGTATAATGGAGGTATGCTTGCTGTACAGTGTATGTATAATGGATGTATGATTGCTGTACAGTGTATGTATAATGAATGTATGATTGCTGTACAGTGTATGTATAATGGATGTATGATTGCTGTACAGTGTATGTATAATGGAGGTATGCTTGCTGTACAGTGTATGTATAATGGAGGTATGCTTGCTGTACAGTGTATGTATAATGGATGTATGATTGCTGTACAGTGTATGTATACTGAATGTATGATTGCTGTACAGTGTATGTATAATGGAGGTATGCTTGCTGTACAGTGTATCTATAATGGATGTATGATTGCTGTACAGTGTATGTATAATGAATGTATGATTGCTGTACAGTGTATGTATAATGGAGGTATAATTGCTGTACAGTGTATGTATAATGGAGGTATGATTGCTGTACAGTGTATGTATAATGGAGGTATGCTTGCTGTACAGTGTATGTATAATGGATGTATGATTGCTGTACAGTGTATGTATAATGAATGTATGATTGCTGTACAGTGTATGTATAATGGAGGTATGCTTGCTGTACAGTGTATGTATAATGGATGTATGATTGCTGTACAGTGTATGTATACTGAATGTATGATTGCTGTACAGTGTATGTATAATGGAGGTATGCTTGCTGTACAGTGTATGTATAATGGATGTATGATTGCTGTACAGTGTATGTATAATGAATGTATGATTGCTGTACAGTGTATGTATAATAGAGGTACGATTGCTGTACAGTGTATGTATAATGAATGTATGATTGCTGTACAGTGTATGTATAATGGATGTATGATTGCTGTACAGTGTATGTATAATGGAGGTATGCTTGCTGTACAGTGTATGTATAATGGAGGTATGCTTGCTGTACAGTGTATGTATAATGGATGTATGATTGCTGTACAGTGTATGTATACTGAATGTATGATTGCTGTACAGTGTATGTATAATGGAGGTATGCTTGCTGTACAGTGTATGTATAATGGATGCATGATTGCTGTACAGTGTATGTATAATGGAGGTATGATTGCTGTACAGTGTATGTATAATGAATGTGTGATTGCTGTACAGTGTATGTATAATGGAGGTATGATTGCTGTACAGTGTATGTATAATGGATGTATGATTGCTGTACAGTGTATGTATAATGGATGTATGATTGCTGTACAGTGTATGTATAATGGAGGTATGATTGCTGTACAGTGTATGTATAATGAATGTATGATTTCTGTACAGTGTATGTATAATGGAGGTATAATTGCTGTACAGTGTATGTATAATGGAGGTATGATTGCTGTACAGTGTATGTATAATGGAGGTATGCTTGCTGTACAGTGTATGTATAATGGATGTATGATTGCTGTACAGTGTATGTATACTGAATGTATGATTGCTGTACAGTGTATGTATAATGGAGGTATGCTTGCTGTACAGTGTATGTATAATGTATGTATGATTGCTGTACAGTGTATGTATAATGAATGTATGATTGCTGTACAGTGTATGTATAATGGAGGTATGATTGCTGTACAGTGTATGTATAATGAATGTATGATTGCTGTACAGTGTATGTATAATGAATGTATGATTGCTGTACAGTGTATGTATAATGGAGGTATGGTTGCTGTACAGTGTATGTATAATGGATGTATGATTGCTGTACAGTGTATGTATAATGGATGTATGATTGCTGTACAGTGTATGTATAATGGAGGTATGATTGCTGTACAGTGTATGTATAATGAATGTATGATTTCTGTACAGTGTATGTATAATGGAGGTATGATTGCTGTACAGTGTATGTATAATGGGGGAATGATTGCTGTACAGTGTATGTATAATGGAGGTATGCTTGCTGTACAGTCACAGTGTATGTATAATGGATGTATGATTGCTGTACAGTCACAGTGTATTTATAATGGATGTATGATTGCTGTACAGTGTATGTATAATGGAGGTATGCTTGCTGTACAGTGTATGTATAATGGATGTATGATTGCTGTACAGTCACAGTTTATGTATAATGGAGGTATGCTTGCTGTACAGTGTATGTATAATGGAGATATTCTTGCTGTACAGTGTATGTATAATGGAGGTATGATTGCTGTACAGTGTATGTATAATGGAGGTATGATTGCTGTACAGTGTATGTATAATGGAGGTATGCTTGCTGTACAGTGTATGTATAATGGATGTATGATTGCTGTACAGTGTATGTATAATGGATGTATGATTGCTGTACAGTCACAGTGTATGTATAATGGAGGTATGCTTGCTGTACAGTGTATGTATAATGGATGTATGATTGCTGTACAGTCACAGTGTATGTATAATGGAGGTACGCTTGCTGTACAGTGTATGGATAATGGATGTATGATTGCTGTACAGTCACAGTGTTTGTATAATGGATGTATGATTGCTGTACAGTCAGTGTATGTATAATGGATGTATGATTGCTGTACAGTGTATGTATAATGGATGTATGATTGCTGTACAGTCACAGTGTATGTATAATGGATGTATGATTGCTGTACAGTGTATGTATACTGAATGTATGATTGCTTTACAGTGTATGTATAATGGAGGTATGCGTGCTGTACAGTGTATGTATAATGGATGTATGATTGCTGTACAGACACAGTGTATGTATAATGGATGTATGATTGCTGTACAGTGTATGTATAATGGATGTATGATTGCTGTACAATCACTTGGTATGTATAATGAATGTATGCTTGCTGTACAGTGTATGTAAAATGGATGTATGATTGCTGTACAGTGTATGTATAATGGATGTATGATTGCTGTACAGTGTATGTATAATGGATGTATGATTGCTGTACAGACACAGTGTATGTATAATGGATGTATGATTGCTGTACAGTGTATGTATAATGAATGTATGATTGCTGTACAGTGTATGTATAATGGAGGTATGATTGCTGTACAGTGTATGTATAATGGAGGTATGCTTGCTGTACAGTGTATGTATAATGGATGTATGATTGCTGTACAGTGTATGTATAATGGATGTATGATTGCTGTACAGTCACAGTGTATGTATAATGGAGGTATGCTTGCTGTACAGTGTATGTATAATGGATGTATGATTGCTGTACAGTCACAGTGTATGTATAATGGAGGTACGCTTGCTGTACAGTGTATGGATAATGGATGTATGATTGCTGTACAGTCACAGTGTTTGTATAATGGATGTATGATTGCTGTACAGTCAGTGTATGTATAATGGATGTATGATTGCTGTACAGTGTATGTATAATGGATGTATGATTGCTGTACAGTCACAGTGTATGTATAATGGATGTATGATTGCTGTACAGTGTATGTATACTGAATGTATGATTGCTTTACAGTGTATGTATAATGGAGGTATGCGTGCTGTACAGTGTATGTATAATGGATGTATGATTGCTGTACAGACACAGTGTATGTATAATGGATGTATGATTGCTGTACAGTGTATGTATAATGGATGTATGATTGCTGTACAATCACTTGGTATGTATAATGAATGTATGCTTGCTGTACAGTGTATGTAAAATGGATGTATGATTGCTGTACAGTGTATGTATAATGGATGTATGATTGCTGTACAGTGTATGTATAATGGATGTATGATTGCTGTACAGACACAGTGTATGTATAATGGATGTATGATTGCTGTACAGTGTATGTATAATGAATGTATGATTGCTGTACAGTGTATGTATAATGAATGTATGATTGCTGTACAGTGTATGTATAATGGATGTATGATTGCTGTACAGTGTATGTATAATGAATGTATGATTGCTGTACAGTGTATGTATAATGGAGGTATGCTTGCTGTACAGTGTATGTATAATGGATGTATGATTGCTGTACAGTGTATGTATAATGAATGTATGATTGCTGTACAGTGCATGTATAATGGAGGTATGCTTGCTGTACAGTGTATGTATAATGGATGTATGATTGCTGTACAGTGTATGTATACTGAATGTATGATTGCTGTACAGTGTATGTATAATGGAGGTATGCTTGCTGTACAGTGTATGTATAATGGATGTATGATTGCTGTACAGTGTATGTATAATGAATGTATGATTGCTGTACAGTGTATGTATAATAGAGGTACGATTGCTGTACAGTGTATGTATAATGAATGTATGATTGCTGTACAGTGTATGTATAATGGATGTATGATTGCTGTACAGTGTATGTATAATGGAGGTATGCTTGCTGTACAGTGTATGTATAATGGATGTATGATTGCTGTACAGTGTATGTATAATGGAGGTATGCTTGCTGTACAGTGTATGTATAATGGAGGTATGCTTGCTGTACAGTGTATGTATAATGGATGTATGATTGCTGTACAGTGTATGTATACTGAATGTATGATTGCTGTACAGTGTATGTATAATGGAGGTATGCTTGCTGTACAGTGTATGTATAATGGATGCATGATTGCTGTACAATGTATGTATAATGGAGGTATGATTGCTGTACAGTGTATGTATAATGAATGTGTGATTGCTGTACAGTGTATGTATAATGGAGGTATGATTGCTGTACAGTGTATGTATAATGGATGTATGATTGCTGTACAGTGTATGTATAATGGATGTATGATTGCTGTACAGTGTATGTATAATGGAGGTATGATTGCTGTACAGTGTATGTATAATGAATGTATGATTTCTGTACAGTGTATGTATAATGGAGGTATAATTGCTGTACAGTGTATGTATAATGGAGGTATGATTGCTGTACAGTGTATGTATAATGGAGGTATGCTTGCTGTACAGTGTATGTATAATGGATGTATGATTGCTGTACAGTGTATGTATACTGAATGTATGATTGCTGTACAGTGTATGTATAATGGAGGTATGCTTGCTGTACAGTGTATGTATAATGTATGTATGATTGCTGTACAGTGTATGTATAATGAATGTATGATTGCTGTACAGTGTATGTATAATGGAGGTATGATTGCTGTACAGTGTATGTATAATGAATGTATGATTGCTGTACAGTGTATGTATAATGAATGTATGATTGCTGTACAGTGTATGTATAATGGAGGTATGGTTGCTGTACAGTGTATGTATAATGGATGTATGATTGCTGTACAGTGTATGTATAATGGATGTATGATTGCTGTACAGTGTATGTATAATGGAGGTATGATTGCTGTACAGTGTATGTATAATGAATGTATGATTTCTGTACAGTGTATGTATAATGGAGGTATGATTGCTGTACAGTGTATGTATAATGGAGGTATGATTGCTGTACAGTGTATGTATAATGGAGGTATGCTTGCTGTACAGTCACAGTGTATGTATAATGGATGTATGATTGCTGTACAGTCACAGTGTATTTATAATGGATGTATGATTGCTGTACAGTGTATGTATAATGGAGGTATGCTTGCTGTACAGTGTATGTATAATGGATGTATGATTGCTGTACAGTCACAGTTTATGTATAATGGAGGTATGCTTGCTGTACAGTGTATGTATAATGGAGGTATTCTTGCTGTACAGTGTATGTATAATGGAGGTATGATTGCTGTACAGTGTATGTATAATGGAGGTATGATTGCTGTACAGTGTATGTATAATGGATGTATGATTGCTGTACAGTGTATGTATAATGGATGTATGATTGCTGTACAGTCACAGTGTATGTATAATGGAGGTATGCTTGCTGTACAGTGTATGTATAATGGATGTATGATTGCTGTACAGTCACAGTGTATGTATAATGGAGGTACGCTTGCTGTACAGTGTATGGATAATGGATGTATGATTGCTGTACAGTCACAGTGTTTGTATAATGGATGTATGATTGCTGTACAGTCAGTGTATGTATAATGGATGTATGATTGCTGTACAGTGTATGTATAATGGATGTATGATTGCTGTACAGTCACAGTGTATGTATAATGGATGTATGATTGCTGTACAGTGTATGTATACTGAATGTATGATTGCTTTACAGTGTATGTATAATGGAGGTATGCGTGCTGTACAGTGTATGTATAATGGATGTATGATTGCTGTACAGACACAGTGTATGTATAATGGATGTATGATTGCTGTACAGTGTATGTATAATGGATGTATGATTGCTGTACAATCACTTGGTATGTATAATGAATGTATGCTTGCTGTACAGTGTATGTAAAATGGATGTATGATTGCTGTACAGTGTATGTATAATGGATGTATGATTGCTGTACAGTGTATGTATAATGGATGTATGATTGCTGTACAGACACAGTGTATGTATAATGGATGTATGATTGCTGTACAGTGTATGTATAATGAATGTATGATTGCTGTACAGTGTATGTATAATGGATATATGATTGCTGTACAGTCACAGTGTATGTATAATGAATGTATGCTTGCTGTACAGTGTATGTATAATGGATGTATGATTGCTGTACAGTGTATGTATAATGAATGTATGATTGCTGTACAGTGTATGTATAATGGATGTATGATTGCTGTACAGTGTATGTATAATGAATGTATGATTGCTGTACAGTGTATGTATAATGGAGGTATGCTTGCTGTACAGTGTATGTATAATGGATGTATGATTGCTGTACAGTGTATGTATACTGAATGTATGATTGCTGTACAGTGTATGTATAATGGAGGTATGCTTGCTGTACAGTGTATGTATAATGGATGTATGATTGCTGTACAGTGTATGTATAATGAATGTATGATTGCTGTACAGTGTATGTATAATAGAGGTATGATTGCTGTACAGTGTATGTATAATGAATGTATGATTGCTGTACAGTGTATGTATAATGGATGTATGATTGCTGTACAGTGTATGTATAATGGAGGTATGCTTGCTGTACAGTGTATGTATAATGGATGTATGCTTGCTGTACAGTGTATGTATAATGGAGGTATGCTTGCTGTACAGTGTATGTATAATGGAGGTATGCTTGCTGTACAGTGTATGTATAATGGAGGTATGATTGCTGTACAGTGTATGTATAATGAATGTATGATTTCTGTACAGTGTATGTATAATGGAGGTATGATTGCTGTACAGTGTATGTATAATGGAGGTATGATTGCTGTACAGTGTATGTATAATGGAGGTATGCTTGCTGTACAGTCACAGTGTATGTATAATGGATGTATGATTGCTGTACAGTCACAGTGTATTTATAATGGATGTATGATTGCTGTACAGTGTATGTATAATGGAGGTATGCTTGCTGTACAGTGTATGTATAATGGATGTATGATTGCTGTACAGTCACAGTTTATGTATAATGGAGGTATGCTTGCTGTACAGTGTATGTATAATGGAGGTATTCTTGCTGTACAGTGTATGTATAATGGAGGTATGATTGCTGTACAGTGTATGTATAATGGAGGTATGATTGCTGTACAGTGTATGTATAATGGAGGTATGCTTGCTGTACAGTGTATGTATAATGGATGTATGATTGCTGTACAGTGTATATATAATGGATGTATGATTGCTGTACAGTCACAGTGTATGTATAATGGAGGTATGCTTGCTGTACAGTGTATGTATAATGGATGTATGATTGCTGTACAGTCACAGTGTATGTATAATGGAGGTACGCTTGCTGTACAGTGTATGGATAATGGATGTATGATTGCTGTACAGTCACAGTGTTTGTATAATGGATGTATGATTGCTGTACAGTCAGTGTATGTATAATGGATGTATGATTGCTGTACAGTGTATGTATAATGGATGTATGATTGCTGTACAGTCACAGTGTATGTATAATGGATGTATGATTGCTGTACAGTGTATGTATAATGGATGTATGATTGCTGTACAGTGTATGTATAATGAATGTATGATTGCTGTACAGTGTATGTATAATGGATGTATGATTGCTGTACAGTGTATGTATAATGGATGTATGATTGCTGTACAGTGTATGTATAATGAATGTATGATTGCTGTACAGTGTATGTATAATGGAGGTATGCTTGCTGTACAGTGTATGTATAATGGAGGTATGCTTGCTGTACAGTGTATGTATAATGGATGTATGCTTGCTGTACAGTGTATGTATAATGGAGGTATGCTTGCTGTACAGTGTATGTATAATGGAGGTATGCTTGCTGTACAGTGTATGTATAATGGAGGTATGATTGCTGTACAGTGTATGTATAATGAATGTATGATTTCTGTACAGTGTATGTATACTGAATGTATGATTGCTTTACAGTGTATGTATAATGGAGGTATGCGTGCTGTACAGTGTATGTATAATGGATGTATGATTGCTGTACAGACACAGTGTATGTATAATGGATGTATGATTGCTGTACAGTGTATGTATAATGGATGTATGATTGCTGTACAATCACTTGGTATGTATAATGAATGTATGCTTGCTGTACAGTGTATGTAAAATGGATGTATGATTGCTGTACAGTGTATGTATAATGGATGTATGATTGCTGTACAGTGTATGTATAATGGATGTATGATTGCTGTACAGACACAGTGTATGTATAATGGATGTATGATTGCTGTACAGTGTATGTATAATGAATGTATGATTGCTGTACAGTGTATGTATAATGGATATATGATTGCTGTACAGTCACAGTGTATGTATAATGAATGTATGCTTGCTGTACAGTGTATGTATAATGGATGTATGATTGCTGTACAGTGTATGTATAATGAATGTATGATTGCTGTACAGTGTATGTATAATGGATGTATGATTGCTGTACAGTGTATGTATAATGAATGTATGATTGCTGTACAGTGTATGTATAATGGAGGTATGCTTGCTGTACAGTGTATGTATAATGGATGTATGATTGCTGTACAGTGTATGTATACTGAATGTATGATTGCTGTACAGTGTATGTATAATGGAGGTATGCTTGCTGTACAGTGTATGTATAATGGATGTATGATTGCTGTACAGTGTATGTATAATGAATGTATGATTGCTGTACAGTGTATGTATAATAGAGGTATGATTGCTGTACAGTGTATGTATAATGAATGTATGATTGCTGTACAGTGTATGTATAATGGATGTATGATTGCTGTACAGTGTATGTATAATGGAGGTATGCTTGCTGTACAGTGTATGTATAATGGATGTATGCTTGCTGTACAGTGTATGTATAATGGAGGTATGCTTGCTGTACAGTGTATGTATAATGGAGGTATGCTTGCTGTACAGTGTATGTATAATGGAGGTATGCTTGCTGTACAGTGTATGTATAATGGATGTATGATTGCTGTACAGTGTATGTATACTGAATGTATGATTGCTGTACAGTGTATGTATAATGGAGGTATGCTTGCTGTACAGTGTATGTATAATGGATGTATGATTGCTGTACAGTGTATGTATAATGGAGGTATGATTGCTGTACAGTGTATGTATAATGGATGTATGATTGCTGTACAGTGTATGTATAATGAATGTGTGATTGCTGTACAGTGTATGTATAATGGAGGTATGATTGCTGTACAGTGTATGTATAATGGATGTATGATTGCTGTACAGTGTATGTATAATGGATGTATGATTGCTGTACAGTGTATGTATAATGGAGGTATGATTGCTGTACAGTGTATGTATAATGAATGTATGATTTCTGTACAGTGTATGTATAATGGAGGTATAATTGCTGTACAGTGTATGTATAATGGAGGTATGATTGCTGTACAGTGTATGTATAATGGAGGTATGCTTGCTGTACAGTGTATGTATAATGGATGTATGATTGCTGTACAGTGTATGTATACTGAATGTATGATTGCTGTACAGTGTATGTATAATGGAGGTATGCTTGCTGTACAGTGTATGTATAATGTATGTATGATTGCTGTACAGTGTATGTATAATGAATGTATGATTGCTGTACAGTGTATGTATAATGGAGGTATGATTGCTGTACAGTGTATGTATAATGAATGTATGATTGCTGTACAGTGTATGTATAATGGAGGTATGGTTGCTGTACAGTGTATGTATAATGGATGTATGATTGCTGTACAGTGTATGTATAATGGATGTATGATTGCTGTACAGTGTATGTATAATGGAGGTATGATTGCTGTACAGTGTATGTATAATGAATATATGATTGCTGTACAGTGTATGTATAATGGATGTATGATTGCTGTACAGTGTATGTATACTGAATGTATGATTGCTGTACAGTGTATGTATAATGGATGTATGATTGCTGTACAGTGTATGTATACTGAATGTATGATTGCTGTACAGTGTATGTATAATGGAGGTATGCTTGCTGTACAGTGTATGTATAATGGATGTATGATTGCTGTACAGTGTATGTATAATGAATGTATGATTGCTGTACAGTGTATGTATAATGGAGGTATGATTGCTGTACAGTGTATGTATAATGAATGTATGATTGCTGTACAGTGTATGTATAATGGAGGTATGATTGCTGTACAGTGTATGTATAATGGATGTATGATTGCTGTACAGTGTATGTATAATGAATGTATGATTGCTGTACAGTGTATGTATAATGGAGGTATGATTGCTGTACAGTGTGTGTATAATGAATGTATGATTGCTTTACAGTGTATGTATAATGGAGGTATGATTGCTGTACAGTGTATGTATAATGGAGGTATGATTGCTGTACAGTGTATGTATAATGGATGTATGATTGCTGTACAGTGTATGTATAATGGAGGTATGATTGCTGTACAGTGTATGTATAATGAATGTATGATTTCTGTACAGTGTATGTATAATGGAGGTATGATTGCTGTACAGTGTATGTATAATGGGGGAATGATTGCTGTACAGTGTATGTATAATGGAGGTATGCTTGCTGTACAGTCACAGTGTATGTATAATGGATGTATGATTGCTTTACAGTCACAGTGTATTTATAATGGATGTATGATTGCTGTACAGTGTATGTATAATGGAGGTATGCTTGCTGTACAGTGTATGTATAATGGATGTATGATTGCTGTACAGTCACAGTTTATGTATAATGGAGGTATGCTTGCTGTACAGTGTATGTATAATGGAGGTATTCTTGCTGTACAGTGTATGTATAATGGAGGTATGATTGCTGTACAGTGTATGTATAATGGAGGTATGATTGCTGTACAGTGTATGTATAATGGAGGTATGCTTGCTGTACAGTGTATGTATAATGGATGTATGATTGCTGTACAGTGTATGTATAATGGATGTATGATTGCTGTACAGTCACAGTGTATGTATAATGGAGGTATGCTTGCTGTACAGTGTATGTATAATGGATGTATGATTGCTGTACAGTCACAGTGTATGTATAATGGAGGTACGCTTGCTGTACAGTGTATGGATAATGGATGTATGATTGCTGTACAGTCACAGTGTTTGTATAATGGATGTATGATTGCTGTACAGTCAGTGTATGTATAATGGATGTATGATTGCTGTACAGTGTATGTATAATGGATGTATGATTGCTGTACAGTCACAGTGTATGTATAATGGATGTATGATTGCTGTACAGTGTATGTATACTGAATGTATGATTGCTTTACAGTGTATGTATAATGGAGGTATGCGTGCTGTACAGTGTATGTATAATGGATGTATGATTGCTGTACAGACACAGTGTATGTATAATGGATGTATGATTGCTGTACAGTGTATGTATAATGGATGTATGATTGCTGTACAATCACTTGGTATGTATAATGAATGTATGCTTGCTGTACAGTGTATGTAAAATGGATGTATGATTGCTGTACAGTGTATGTATAATGGATGTATGATTGCTGTACAGTGTATGTATAATGGATGTATGATTGCTGTACAGACACAGTGTATGTATAATGGATGTATGATTGCTGTACAGTGTATGTATAATGAATGTATGATTGCTGTACAGTGTATGTATAATGGATATATGATTGCTGTACAGTCACAGTGTATGTATAATGAATGTATGCTTGCTGTACAGTGTATGTATAATGGATGTATGATTGCTGTACAGTGTATGTATAATGAATGTATGATTGCTGTACAGTGTATGTATAATGGATGTATGATTGCTGTACAGTGTATGTATAATGAATGTATGATTGCTGTACAGTGTATGTATAATGGAGGTATGCTTGCTGTACAGTGTATGTATAATGGATGTATGATTGCTGTACAGTGTATGTATACTGAATGTATGATTGCTGTACAGTGTATGTATAATGGAGGTATGCTTGCTGTACAGTGTATGTATAATGGATGTATGATTGCTGTACAGTGTATGTATAATGAATGTATGATTGCTGTACAGTGTATGTATAATAGAGGTACGATTGCTGTACAGTGTATGTATAATGAATGTATGATTGCTGTACAGTGTATGTATAATGGATGTATGATTGCTGTACAGTGTATGTATAATGGAGGTATGCTTGCTGTACAGTGTATGTATAATGGATGTATGATTGCTGTACAGTGTATGTATAATGGAGGTATGCTTGCTGTACAGTGTATGTATAATGGAGGTATGCTTGCTGTACAGTGTATGTATAATGGATGTATGATTGCTGTACAGTGTATGTATAATGGAGGTATGATTGCTGTACAGTGTATGTATAATGAATGTATGATTTCTGTACAGTGTATGTATAATGGAGGTATAATTGCTGTACAGTGTATGTATAATGGAGGTATGATTGCTGTACAGTGTATGTATAATGGAGGTATGCTTGCTGTACAGTGTATGTATAATGGATGTATGATTGCTGTACAGTGTATGTATACTGAATGTATGATTGCTGTACAGTGTATGTATAATGGAGGTATGCTTGCTGTACAGTGTATGTATAATGTATGTATGATTGCTGTACAGTGTATGTATAATGAATGTATGATTGCTGTACAGTGTATGTATAATGGAGGTATGATTGCTGTACAGTGTATGTATAATGAATGTATGATTGCTGTACAGTATGTATAATGAATGTATGATTGCTGTACAGTGTATGTATAATGGAGGTATGGTTGCTGTACAGTGTATGTATAATGGATGTATGATTGCTGTACAGTGTATGTATAATGGATGTATGATTGCTGTACAGTGTATGTATAATGGAGGTATGATTGCTGTACAGTGTATGTATAATGAATGTATGATTTCTGTACAGTGTATGTATAATGGAGGTATGATTGCTGTACAGTGTATGTATAATGGAGGTATGATTGCTGTACAGTGTATGTATAATGGAGGTATGCTTGCTGTACAGTCACAGTGTATGTATAATGGATGTATGATTGCTGTACAGTCACAGTGTATTTATAATGGATGTATGATTGCTGTACAGTGTATGTATAATGGAGGTATGCTTGCTGTACAGTGTATGTATAATGGATGTATGATTGCTGTACAGTCACAGTTTATGTATAATGGAGGTATGCTTGCTGTACAGTGTATGTATAATGGAGGTATTCTTGCTGTACAGTGTATGTATAATGGAGGTATGATTGCTGTACAGTGTATGTATAATGGAGGTATGCTTGCTGTACAGTGTATGTATAATGGAGGTATGCTTGCTGTACAGTGTATGTATAATGGAGGTATGCTTGCTGTACAGTGTATGTATAATGGATGTATGATTGCTGTACAGTGTATGTATAATGGATGTATGATTGCTGTACAGTCACAGTGTATGTATAATGGAGGTATGCTTGCTGTACAGTGTATGTATAATGGATGTATGATTGCTGTACAGTCACAGTGTATGTATAATGGAGGTACGCTTGCTGTACAGTGTATGGATAATGGATGTATGATTGCTGTACAGTCACAGTGTTTGTATAATGGATGTATGATTGCTGTACAGTCAGTGTATGTATAATGGATGTATGATTGCTGTACAGTGTATGTATAATGGATGTATGATTGCTGTACAGTCACAGTGTATGTATAATGGATGTATGATTGCTGTACAGTGTATGTATACTGAATGTATGATTGCTTTACAGTGTATGTATAATGGAGGTACGCTTGCTGTACAGTGTATGGATAATGGATGTATGATTGCTGTACAGTCACAGTGTTTGTATAATGGATGTATGATTGCTGTACAGTCAGTGTATGTATAATGGATGTATGATTGCTGTACAGTGTATGTATAATGGATGTATGATTGCTGTACAATCACTTGGTATGTATAATGAATGTATGCTTGCTGTACAGTGTATGTAAAATGGATGTATGATTGCTGTACAGTGTATGTATAATGGATGTATGATTGCTGTACAGTGTATGTATAATGGATGTATGATTGCTGTACAGACACAGTGTATGTATAATGGATGTATGATTGCTGTACAGTGTATGTATAATGAATGTATGATTGCTGTACAGTGTATGTATAATGGATATATGATTGCTGTACAGTCACAGTGTATGTATAATGAATGTATGCTTGCTGTACAGTGTATGTATAATGGATGTATGATTGCTGTACAGTGTATGTATAATGAATGTATGATTGCTGTACAGTGTATGTATAATGGATGTATGATTGCTGTACAGTGTATGTATAATGAATGTATGATTGCTGTACAGTGTATGTATAATGGAGGTATGCTTGCTGTACAGTGTATGTATAATGGATGTATGATTGCTGTACAGTGTATGTATAACGAATGTATGATTGCTGTACAGTGTATGTATAATGGAGGTATGCTTGCTGTACAGTGTATGTATAATGGATGTATGATTGCTGTACAGTGTATGTATACTGAATGTATGATTGCTGTACAGTGTATGTATAATGGAGGTATGCTTGCTGTACAGTGTATGTATAATGGATGTATGATTGCTGTACAGTGTATGTATAATGGAGGTATGATTGCTGTACAGTGTATGTATAATGGAGGTATGATTGCTGTACAGTGTATGTATAATCGAGGTATGCTTGCTGTATAGTGTATGTATAATGGATGTATGATTGCTGTACAGTGTATGTATAATGGATGTATGATTGCTGTACAGTCACAGTGTATGTATAATGGAGGTATGCTTGCTGTACAGTGTATGTATAATGGATGTATGATTGCTGTACAGTGTATGTATAATGGATGTATGATTGCTGTACAGACACAGTGTATGTATAATGGATGTATGATTGCTGTACAGTGTATGTATAATGAATGTATGATTGCTGTACAGTGTATGTATAATGGATATATGATTGCTGTACAGTCACAGTGTATGTATAATGAATGTATGCTTGCTGTACAGTGTATGTATAATGGATGTATGATTGCTGTACAGTGTATGTATAATGAATGTATGATCGCTGTACAGTGTATGTATAATGGAGGTATGCTTGCTGTACAGTGTATGTATAATGGATGTATGATTGCTGTACAGTGTATGTATAATGAATGTATGATTGCTGTACAGTGTATGTATAATAGAGGTATGATTGCTGTACAGTGTATGTATAATGAATGTATGATTGCTGTACAGTGTATGTATAATGGAGGTATGCTTGCTGTACAGTGTATGTATAATGGATGTATGATTGCTGTACAGTGTATGTATAATGAATGTATGATTGCTGTACAGTGTATGTATAATGGATGTATGATTGCTGTACAGTGTATGTATAATGGAGGTATGCTTGCTGTACAGTGTATGTATAATGGAGGTATGCTTGCTGTACAGTGTATGTATAATGGATGTATGATTGCTGTACAGTGTATGTATACTGAATGTATGATTGCTGTACAGTGTATGTATAATGGAGGTATGCTTGCTGTACAGTGTATGTATAATGGATGTATGATTGCTGTACAGTGTATGTATAATGAATGTATGATTGCTGTACAGTGTATGTATAATGGAGGTATAATTGCTGTACAGTGTATGTATAATGGAGGTATGATTGCTGTACAGTGTATGTATAATGGAGGTATGCTTGCTGTACAGTGTATGTATAATGGATGTATGATTGCTGTACAGTGTATGTATAATGAATGTATGATTGCTGTACAGTGTATGTATAATGGAGGTATGCTTGCTGTACAGTGTATGTATAATGGATGTATGATTGCTGTACAGTGTATGTATACTGAATGTATGATTGCTGTACAGTGTATGTATAATGGAGGTATGCTTGCTGTACAGTGTATGTATAATGGATGTATGATTGCTGTACAGTGTATGTATAATGAATGTATGATTGCTGTACAGTGTATGTATAATAGAGGTACGATTGCTGTACAGTGTATGTATAATGAATGTATGATTGCTGTACAGTGTATGTATAATGGATGTATGATTGCTGTACAGTGTATGTATAATGGAGGTATGCTTGCTGTACAGTGTATGTATAATGGAGGTATGCTTGCTGTACAGTGTATGTATAATGGATGTATGATTGCTGTACAGTGTATGTATACTGAATGTATGATTGCTGTACAGTGTATGTATAATGGAGGTATGCTTGCTGTACAGTGTATGTATAATGGATGCATGATTGCTGTACAGTGTATGTATAATGGAGGTATGATTGCTGTACAGTGTATGTATAATGAATGTGTGATTGCTGTACAGTGTATGTATAATGGAGGTATGATTGCTGTACAGTGTATGTATAATGGATGTATGATTGCTGTACAGTGTATGTATAATGGATGTATGATGCTGTACAGTGTATGTATAATGGAGGTATGATTGCTGTACAGTGTATGTATAATGAATGTATGATTTCTGTACAGTGTATGTATAATGGAGGTATAATTGCTGTACAGTGTATGTATAATGGAGGTATGATTGCTGTACAGTGTATGTATAATGGAGGTATGCTTGCTGTACAGTGTATGTATAATGGATGTATGATTGCTGTACAGTGTATGTATACTGAATGTATGATTGCTGTACAGTGTATGTATAATGGAGGTATGCTTGCTGTACAGTGTATGTATAATGTATGTATGATTGCTGTACAGTGTATGTATAATGAATGTATGATTGCTGTACAGTGTATGTATAATGAATGTATGATTGCTGTACAGTGTATGTATAATAGAGGTACGATTGCTGTACAGTGTATGTATAATGAATGTATGATTGCTGTACAGTGTATGTATAATGGATGTATGATTGCTGTACAGTGTATGTATAATGGAGGTATGCTTGCTGTACAGTGTATGTATAATGGATGTATGATTGCTGTACAGTGTATGTATAATGGAGGTATGCTTGCTGTACAGTGTATGTATAATGGAGGTATGCTTGCTGTACAGTGTATGTATAATGGATGTATGATTGCTGTACAGTGTATGTATAATGGAGGTATGGTTGCTGTACAGTGTATGTATAATGGATGTATGATTGCTGTACAGTGTATGTATAATGGATGTATGATTGCTGTACAGTGTATGTATAATGGAGGTATGATTGCTGTACAGTGTATGTATAATGAATGTATGATTTCTGTACAGTGTATGTATAATGGAGGTATGATTGCTGTACAGTGTATGTATAATGGAGGTATGATTGCTGTACAGTGTATGTATAATGGAGGTATGCTTGCTGTACAGTCACAGTGTATGTATAATGGATGTATGATTGCTGTACAGTCACAGTGTATTTATAATGGATGTATGATTGCTGTACAGTGTATGTATAATGGAGGTATGCTTGCTGTACAGTGTATGTATAATGGATGTATGATTGCTGTACAGTCACAGTTTATGTATAATGGAGGTATGCTTGCTGTACAGTGTATGTATAATGGAGGTATTCTTGCTGTACAGTGTATGTATAATGGAGGTATGATTGCTGTACAGTGTATGTATAATGGAGGTATGATTGCTGTACAGTGTATGTATAATGGAGGTATGCTTGCTGTACAGTGTATGTATAATGGATGTATGATTGCTGTACAGTGTATGTATAATGGATGTATGATTGCTGTACAGTCACAGTGTATGTATAATGGAGGTATGCTTGCTGTACAGTGTATGTATAATGGATGTATGATTGCTGTACAGTCACAGTGTATGTATAATGGAGGTACGCTTGCTGTACAGTGTATGGATAATGGATGTATGATTGCTGTACAGTCACAGTGTTTGTATAATGGATGTATGATTGCTGTACAGTCAGTGTATGTATAATGGATGTATGATTGCTGTACAGTGTATGTATAATGGATGTATGATTGCTGTACAGTCACAGTGTATGTATAATGGATGTATGATTGCTGTACAGTGTATGTATACTGAATGTATGATTGCTTTACAGTGTATGTATAATGGAGGTACGCTTGCTGTACAGTGTATGGATAATGGATGTATGATTGCTGTACAGTCACAGTGTTTGTATAATGGATGTATGATTGCTGTACAGTCAGTGTATGTATAATGGATGTATGATTGCTGTACAGTGTATGTATAATGGATGTATGATTGCTGTACAGACACAGTGTATGTATAATGGATGTATGATTGCTGTACAGTGTATGTATAATGGATGTATGATTGCTGTACAATCACTTGGTATGTATAATGAATGTATGCTTGCTGTACAGTGTATGTAAAATGGATGTATGATTGCTGTAAAGTGTATGTATAATGGATGTATGATTGCTGTACAGTGTATGTATAATGGATGTATGATTGCTGTATAGACACAGTGTATGTATAATGGATGTATGATTGCTGTACAGTGTATGTATAATGAATGTATGATTGCTGTACAGTGTATGTATAATGGATATATGATTGCTGTACAGTCACAGTGTATGTATAATGAATGTATGCTTGCTGTACAGTGTATGTATAATGGATGTATGATTGCTGTACAGTGTATGTATAATGAATGTATGATTGCTGTACAGTGTATGTATAATGGATGTATGATTGCTGTACAGTGTATGTATAATGAATGTATGATTGCTGTACAGTGTATGTATAATGGAGGTATGCTTGCTGTACAGTGTATGTATAATGGATGTATGATTGCTGTACAGTGTATGTATAATGAATGTATGATTGCTGTACAGTGTATGTATAATGGAGGTATGCTTGCTGTACAGTGTATGTATAATGGATGTATGATTGCTGTACAGTGTATGTATACTGAATGTATGATTGCTGTACAGTGTATGTATAATGGAGGTATGCTTGCTGTACAGTATGTATAATGGATGTATGATTGCTGTACAGTGTATGTATAATGGAGGTATGATTGCTGTACAGTGTATGTATAATGGAGGTATGATTGCTGTACAGTGTATGTATAATCGAGGTATGCTTGCTGTATAGTGTATGTATAATGGATGTATGATTGCTGTACAGTGTATGTATAATGGATGTATGATTGCTGTACAGTCACAGTGTATGTATAATGGAGGTATGCTTGCTGTACAGTGTATGTATAATGGATGTATGATTGCTGTACAGTGTATGTATAATGGATGTATGATTGCTGTACAGTGTATGTATAATGAATGTATGATTGCTGTACAGTGTATGTATAATGGATATATGATTGCTGTACAGTCACAGTGTATGTATAATGAATGTATGCTTGCTGTACAGTGTATGTATAATGGATGTATGATTGCTGTACAGTGTATGTATAATGAATGTATGATCGCTGTACAGTGTATGTATAATGGAGGTATGCTTGCTGTACAGTGTATGTATAATGGATGTATGATTGCTGTACAGTGTATGTATAATGAATGTATGATTGCTGTACAGTGTATGTATAATAGAGGTATGATTGCTGTACAGTGTATGTATAATGAATGTATGATTGCTGTACAGTGTATGTATAATGGAGGTATGCTTGCTGTACAGTGTATGTATAATGGATGTATGATTGCTGTACAGTGTATGTATAATGAATGTATGATTGCTGTACAGTGTATGTATAATGGATGTATGATTGCTGTACAGTGTATGTATAATGGAGGTATGCTTGCTGTACAGTGTATGTATAATGGAGGTATGCTTGCTGTACAGTGTATGTATAATGGATGTATGATTGCTGTACAGTGTATGTATACTGAATGTATGATTGCTGTACAGTGTATGTATAATGGAGGTATGCTTGCTGTACAGTGTATCTATAATGGATGTATGATTGCTGTACAGTGTATGTATAATGAATGTATGATTGCTGTACAGTGTATGTATAATGGAGGTATAATTGCTGTACAGTGTATGTATAATGGAGGTATGATTGCTGTACAGTGTATGTATAATGGAGGTATGCTTGCTGTACAGTGTATGTATAATGGATGTATGATTGCTGTACAGTGTATGTATAATGAATGTATGATTGCTGTACAGTGTATGTATAATGGAGGTATGCTTGCTGTACAGTGTATGTATAATGGATGTATGATTGCTGTACAGTGTATGTATACTGAATGTATGATTGCTGTACAGTGTATGTATAATGGAGGTATGCTTGCTGTACAGTGTATGTATAATGGATGTATGATTGCTGTACAGTGTATGTATAATGAATGTATGATTGCTGTACAGTGTATGTATAATAGAGGTACGATTGCTGTACAGTGTATGTATAATGAATGTATGATTGCTGTACAGTGTATGTATAATGGATGTATGATTGCTGTACAGTGTATGTATAATGGAGGTATGCTTGCTGTACAGTGTATGTATAATGGAGGTATGCTTGCTGTACAGTGTATGTATAATGGATGTATGATTGCTGTACAGTGTATGTATACTGAATGTATGATTGCTGTACAGTGTATGTATAATGGAGGTATGCTTGCTGTACAGTGTATGTATAATGGATGCATGATTGCTGTACAGTGTATGTATAATGGAGGTATGATTGCTGTACAGTGTATGTATAATGAATGTGTGATTGCTGTACAGTGTATGTATAATGGAGGTATGATTGCTGTACAGTGTATGTATAATGGATGTATGATTGCTGTACAGTGTATGTATAATGGATGTATGATTGCTGTACAGTGTATGTATAATGGAGGTATGATTGCTGTACAGTGTATGTATAATGAATGTATGATTTCTGTACAGTGTATGTATAATGGAGGTATAATTGCTGTACAGTGTATGTATAATGGAGGTATGATTGCTGTACAGTGTATGTATAATGGAGGTATGCTTGCTGTACAGTGTATGTATAATGGATGTATGATTGCTGTACAGTGTATGTATACTGAATGTATGATTGCTGTACAGTGTATGTATAATGGAGGTATGCTTGCTGTACAGTGTATGTATAATGTATGTATGATTGCTGTACAGTGTATGTATAATGAATGTATGATTGCTGTACAGTGTATGTATAATGGAGGTATGATTGCTGTACAGTGTATGTATAATGAATGTATGATTGCTGTACAGTGTATGTATAATGAATGTATGATTGCTGTACAGTGTATGTATAATGGAGGTATGGTTGCTGTACAGTGTATGTATAATGGATGTATGATTGCTGTACAGTGTATGTATAATGGATGTATGATTGCTGTACAGTGTATGTATAATGGAGGTATGATTGCTGTACAGTGTATGTATAATGAATGTATGATTTCTGTACAGTGTATGTATAATGGAGGTATGATTGCTGTACAGTGTATGTATAATGGGGGAATGATTGCTGTACAGTGTATGTATAATGGAGGTATGCTTGCTGTACAGTCACAGTGTATGTATAATGGATGTATGATTGCTGTACAGTCACAGTGTATTTATAATGGATGTATGATTGCTGTACAGTGTATGTATAATGGAGGTATGCTTGCTGTACAGTGTATGTATAATGGATGTATGATTGCTGTACAGTCACAGTTTATGTATAATGGAGGTATGCTTGCTGTACAGTGTATGTATAATGGAGATATTCTTGCTGTACAGTGTATGTATAATGGAGGTATGATTGCTGTACAGTGTATGTATAATGGAGGTATGATTGCTGTACAGTGTATGTATAATGGAGGTATGCTTGCTGCACAGTGTATGTATAATGGATGTATGATTGCTGTACAGTGTATGTATAATGGATGTATGATTGCTGTACAGTCACAGTGTATGTATAATGGAGGTATGCTTGCTGTACAGTGTATGTATAATGGATGTATGATTGCTGTACAGTCACAGTGTATGTATAATGGAGGTACGCTTGCTGTACAGTGTATGGATAATGGATGTATGATTGCTGTACAGTCACAGTGTTTGTATAATGGATGTATGATTGCTGTACAGTCAGTGTATGTATAATGGATGTATGATTGCTGTACAGTGTATGTATAATGGATGTATGATTGCTGTACAGTCACAGTGTATGTATAATGGATGTATGATTGCTGTACAGTGTATGTATACTGAATGTATGATTGCTTTACAGTGTATGTATAATGGAGGTATGCGTGCTGTACAGTGTATGTATAATGGATGTATGATTGCTGTACAGACACAGTGTATGTATAATGGATGTATGATTGCTGTACAGTGTATGTATAATGGATGTATGATTGCTGTACAATCACTTGGTATGTATAATGAATGTATGCTTGCTGTACAGTGTATGTAAAATGGATGTATGATTGCTGTACAGTGTATGTATAATGGATGTATGATTGCTGTACAGTGTATGTATAATGGATGTATGATTGCTGTACAGACACAGTGTATGTATAATGGATGTATGATTGCTGTACAGTGTATGTATAATGAATGTATGATTGCTGTACAGTGTATGTATAATGGATATATGATTGCTGTACAGTCACAGTGTATGTATAATGAATGTATGCTTGCTGTACAGTGTATGTATAATGGATGTATGATTGCTGTACAGTGTATGTATAATGAATGTATGATTGCTGTACAGTGTATGTATAATGGATGTATGATTGCTGTACAGTGTATGTATAATGAATGTATGATTGCTGTACAGTGTATGTATAATGGAGGTATGCTTGCTGTACAGTGTATGTATAATGGATGTATGATTGCTGTACAGTGTATGTATAATGAATGTATGATTGCTGTACAGTGTATGTATAATGGAGGTATGCTTGCTGTACAGTGTATGTATAATGGATGTATGATTGCTGTACAGTGTATGTATACTGAATGTATGATTGCTGTACAGTGTATGTATAATGGAGGTATGCTTGCTGTACAGTGTATGTATAATGGATGTATGATTGCTGTACAGTGTATGTATAATGAATGTATGATTGCTGTACAGTGTATGTATAATAGAGGTACGATTGCTGTACAGTGTATGTATAATGAATGTATGATTGCTGTACAGTGTATGTATAATGGATGTATGATTGCTGTACAGTGTATGTATAATGGAGGTATGCTTGCTGTACAGTGTATGTATAATGGATGTATGATTGCTGTACAGTGTATGTATAATGGAGGTATGCTTGCTGTACAGTGTATGTATAATGGATGTATGATTGCTGTACAGTGTATGTATAATGGAGGTATGATTGCTGTACAGTGTATGTATAATGAATGTATGATTTCTGTACAGTGTATGTATAATGGAGGTATAATTGCTGTACAGTGTATGTATAATGGAGGTATGATTGCTGTACAGTGTATGTATAATGGAGGTATGCTTGCTGTACAGTGTATGTATAATGGATGTATGATTGCTGTACAGTGTATGTATACTGAATGTATGATTGCTGTACAGTGTATGTATAATGGAGGTATGCTTGCTGTACAGTGTATGTATAATGTATGTATGATTGCTGTACAGTGTATGTATAATGAATGTATGATTGCTGTACAGTGTATGTATAATGGAGGTATGATTGCTGTACAGTGTATGTATAATGAATGTATGATTGCTGTACAGTATGTATAATGAATGTATGATTGCTGTACAGTGTATGTATAATGGAGGTATGGTTGCTGTACAGTGTATGTATAATGGATGTATGATTGCTGTACAGTGTATGTATAATGGATGTATGATTGCTGTACAGTGTATGTATAATGGAGGTATGATTGCTGTACAGTGTATGTATAATGAATGTATGATTTCTGTACAGTGTATGTATAATGGAGGTATGATTGCTGTACAGTGTATGTATAATGGAGGTATGATTGCTGTACAGTGTATGTATAATGGAGGTATGCTTGCTGTACAGTCACAGTGTATGTATAATGGATGTATGATTGCTGTACAGTCACAGTGTATTTATAATGGATGTATGATTGCTGTACAGTGTATGTATAATGGAGGTATGCTTGCTGTACAGTGTATGTATAATGGATGTATGATTGCTGTACAGTCACAGTTTATGTATAATGGAGGTATGCTTGCTGTACAGTGTATGTATAATGGAGGTATTCTTGCTGTACAGTGTATGTATAATGGAGGTATGATTGCTGTACAGTGTATGTATAATGGAGGTATGATTGCTGTACAGTGTATGTATAATGGAGGTATGCTTGCTGTACAGTGTATGTATAATGGATGTATGATTGCTGTACAGTGTATGTATAATGGATGTATGATTGCTGTACAGTCACAGTGTATGTATAATGGAGGTATGCTTGCTGTACAGTGTATGTATAATGGATGTATGATTGCTGTACAGTCACAGTGTATGTATAATGGAGGTACGCTTGCTGTACAGTGTATGGATAATGGATGTATGATTGCTGTACAGTCACAGTGTTTGTATAATGGATGTATGATTGCTGTACAGTCAGTGTATGTATAATGGATGTATGATTGCTGTACAGTGTATGTATAATGGATGTATGATTGCTGTACAGTCACAGTGTATGTATAATGGATGTATGATTGCTGTACAGTGTATGTATACTGAATGTATGATTGCTTTACAGTGTATGTATAATGGATGTATGATTGCTGTACAGTGTATGTATAATGGATGTATGATTGCTGTACAGACACAGTGTATGTATAATGGATGTATGATTGCTGTACAGTGTATGTATAATGAATGTATGATTGCTGTACAGTGTATGTATAATGGATATATGATTGCTGTACAGTCACAGTGTATGTATAATGAATGTATGCTTGCTGTACAGTGTATGTATAATGGATGTATGATTGCTGTACAGTGTATGTATAATGAATGTATGATTGCTGTACAGTGTATGTATAATGGATGTATGATTGCTGTACAGTGTATGTATAATGAATGTATGATTGCTGTACAGTGTATGTATAATGGAGGTATGCTTGCTGTACAGTGTATGTATAATGGATGTATGATTGCTGTACAGTGTATGTATAATGAATGTATGATTGCTGTACAGTGTATGTATAATGGAGGTATGCTTGCTGTACAGTGTATGTATAATGGATGTATGATTGCTGTACAGTGTATGTATACTGAATGTATGATTGCTGTACAGTGTATGTATAATGGAGGTATGCTTGCTGTACAGTGTATGTATAATGGATGTATGATTGCTGTACAGTGTATGTATAATGAATGTATGATTGCTGTACAGTGTATGTATAATAGAGGTACGATTGCTGTACAGTGTATGTATAATGAATGTATGATTGCTGTACAGTGTATGTATAATGGATGTATGATTGCTGTACAGTGTATGTATAATGGAGGTATGCTTGCTGTACAGTGTATGTATAATGGATGTATGATTGCTGTACAGTGTATGTATAATGGAGGTATGCTTGCTGTACAGTGTATGTATAATGGAGGTATGCTTGCTGTACAGTGTATGTATAATGGATGTATGATTGCTGTACAGTGTATGTATACTGAATGTATGATTGCTGTACAGTGTATGTATAATGGAGGTATGCTTGCTGTACAGTGTATGTATAATGGATGCATGATTGCTGTACAATGTATGTATAATGGAGGTATGATTGCTGTACAGTGTATGTATAATGAATGTGTGATTGCTGTACAGTGTATGTATAATGGAGGTATGATTGCTGTACAGTGTATGTATAATGGATGTATGATTGCTGTACAGTGTATGTATAATGAATGTATGATTGCTGTACAGTGTATGTATAATAGAGGTATGATTGCTGTACAGTGTATGTATAATGAATGTATGATTGCTGTACAGTGTATGTATAATGGAGGTATGCTTGCTGTACAGTGTATGTATAATGGATGTATGATTGCTGTACAGTGTATGTATAATGAATGTATGATTGCTGTACAGTGTATGTATAATGGATGTATGATTGCTGTACAGTGTATGTATAATGGAGGTATGCTTGCTGTACAGTGTATGTATAATGGAGGTATGCTTGCTGTACAGTGTATGTATAATGGATGTATGATTGCTGTACAGTGTATGTATAATGGATGTATGATTGCTGTACAGTGTATGTATACTGAATGTATGATTGCTGTACAGTGTATGTATAATGGAGGTATGCTTGCTGTACAGTGTATGTATAATGGATGTATGATTGCTGTACAGTGTATGTATAATGAATGTATGATTGCTGTACAGTGTATGTATAATAGAGGTACGATTGCTGTACAGTGTATGTATAATGAATGTATGATTGCTGTACAGTGTATGTATAATGGATGTATGATTGCTGTACAGTGTATGTATAATGGAGGTATGCTTGCTGTACAGTGTATGTATAATGGAGGTATGCTTGCTGTACAGTGTATGTATAATGGATGTATGATTGCTGTACAGTGTATGTATACTGAATGTATGATTGCTGTACAGTGTATGTATAATGGAGGTATGCTTGCTGTACAGTGTATGTATAATGGATGCATGATTGCTGTACAGTGTATGTATAATGGAGGTATGATTGCTGTACAGTGTATGTATAATGAATGTGTGATTGCTGTACAGTGTATGTATAATGGAGGTATGATTGCTGTACAGTGTATGTATAATGGATGTATGATTGCTGTACAGTGTATGTATAATGGATGTATGATTGCTGTACAGTGTATGTATAATGGAGGTATGATTGCTGTACAGTGTATGTATAATGAATGTATGATTTCTGTACAGTGTATGTATAATGGAGGTATAATTGCTGTACAGTGTATGTATAATGGAGGTATGATTGCTGTACAGTGTATGTATAATGGAGGTATGCTTGCTGTACAGTGTATGTATAATGGATGTATGATTGCTGTACAGTGTATGTATACTGAATGTATGATTGCTGTACAGTGTATGTATAATGGAGGTATGCTTGCTGTACAGTGTATGTATAATGTATGTATGATTGCTGTACAGTGTATGTATAATGAATGTATGATTGCTGTACAGTGTATGTATAATGAATGTATGATTGCTGTACAGTGTATGTATAATAGAGGTACGATTGCTGTACAGTGTATGTATAATGAATGTATGATTGCTGTACAGTGTATGTATAATGGATGTATGATTGCTGTACAGTGTATGTATAATGGAGGTATGCTTGCTGTACAGTGTATGTATAATGGATGTATGATTGCTGTACAGTGTATGTATAATGGAGGTATGCTTGCTGTACAGTGTATGTATAATGGAGGTATGCTTGCTGTACAGTGTATGTATAATGGATGTATGATTGCTGTACAGTGTATGTATAATGGAGGTATGGTTGCTGTACAGTGTATGTATAATGGATGTATGATTGCTGTACAGTGTATGTATAATGGATGTATGATTGCTGTACAGTGTATGTATAATGGAGGTATGATTGCTGTACAGTGTATGTATAATGAATGTATGATTTCTGTACAGTGTATGTATAATGGAGGTATGATTGCTGTACAGTGTATGTATAATGGAGGTATGATTGCTGTACAGTGTATGTATAATGGAGGTATGCTTGCTGTACAGTCACAGTGTATGTATAATGGATGTATGATTGCTGTACAGTCACAGTGTATTTATAATGGATGTATGATTGCTGTACAGTGTATGTATAATGGAGGTATGCTTGCTGTACAGTGTATGTATAATGGATGTATGATTGCTGTACAGTCACAGTTTATGTATAATGGAGGTATGCTTGCTGTACAGTGTATGTATAATGGAGGTATGATTGCTGTACAGTGTATGTATAATGGAGGTATGATTGCTGTACAGTGTATGTATAATGGAGGTATGCTTGCTGTACAGTGTATGTATAATGGATGTATGATTGCTGTACAGTGTATGTATAATGGATGTATGATTGCTGTACAGTCACAGTGTATGTATAATGGAGGTATGCTTGCTGTACAGTGTATGTATAATGGATGTATGATTGCTGTACAGTCACAGTGTATGTATAATGGAGGTACGCTTGCTGTACAGTGTATGGATAATGGATGTATGATTGCTGTACAGTCACAGTGTTTGTATAATGGATGTATGATTGCTGTACAGTCAGTGTATGTATAATGGATGTATGATTGCTGTACAGTGTATGTATAATGGATGTATGATTGCTGTACAGTCACAGTGTATGTATAATGGATGTATGATTGCTGTACAGTGTATGTATACTGAATGTATGATTGCTTTACAGTGTATGTATAATGGAGGTACGCTTGCTGTACAGTGTATGGATAATGGATGTATGATTGCTGTACAGTCACAGTGTTTGTATAATGGATGTATGATTGCTGTACAGTCAGTGTATGTATAATGGATGTATGATTGCTGTACAGTGTATGTATAATGGATGTATGATTGCTGTACAGACACAGTGTATGTATAATGGATGTATGATTGCTGTACAGTGTATGTATAATGGATGTATGATTGCTGTACAATCACTTGGTATGTATAATGAATGTATGCTTGCTGTACAGTGTATGTAAAATGGATGTATGATTGCTGTAAAGTGTATGTATAATGGATGTATGATTGCTGTACAGTGTATGTATAATGGATGTATGATTGCTGTACAGACACAGTGTATGTATAATGGATGTATGATTGCTGTACAGTGTATGTATAATGAATGTATGATTGCTGTACAGTGTATGTATAATGGATATATGATTGCTGTACAGTCACAGTGTATGTATAATGAATGTATGCTTGCTGTACAGTGTATGTATAATGGATGTATGATTGCTGTACAGTGTATGTATAATGAATGTATGATTGCTGTACAGTGTATGTATAATGGAGGTATAATTGCTGTACAGTGTATGTATAATGGAGGTATGATTGCTGTACAGTGTATGTATAATGGAGGTATGCTTGCTGTACAGTGTATGTATAATGGATGTATGATTGCTGTACAGTGTATGTATAATGAATGTATGATTGCTGTACAGTGTATGTATAATGGAGGTATGCTTGCTGTACAGTGTATGTATAATGGATGTATGATTGCTGTACAGTGTATGTATACTGAATGTATGATTGCTGTACAGTGTATGTATAATGGAGGTATGCTTGCTGTACAGTGTATGTATAATGGATGTATGATTGCTGTACAGTGTATGTATAATGAATGTATGATTGCTGTACAGTGTATGTATAATAGAGGTACGATTGCTGTACAGTGTATGTATAATGAATGTATGATTGCTGTACAGTGTATGTATAATGGATGTATGATTGCTGTACAGTGTATGTATAATGGAGGTATGCTTGCTGTACAGTGTATGTATAATGGATGTATGATTGCTGTACAGTGTATGTATAATGGAGGTATGCTTGCTGTACAGTGTATGTATAATGGAGGTATGCTTGCTGTACAGTGTATGTATAATGGATGTATGATTGCTGTACAGTGTATGTATACTGAATGTATGATTGCTGTACAGTGTATGTATAATGGAGGTATGCTTGCTGTACAGTGTATGTATAATGGATGCATGATTGCTGTACAGTGTATGTATAATGGAGGTATGATTGCTGTACAGTGTATGTATAATGAATGTGTGATTGCTGTACAGTGTATGTATAATGGAGGTATGATTGCTGTACAGTGTATGTATAATGGATGTATGATTGCTGTACAGTGTATGTATAATGGATGTATGATTGCTGTACAGTGTATGTATAATGGAGGTATGATTGCTGTACAGTGTATGTATAATGAATGTATGATTTCTGTACAGTGTATGTATAATGGAGGTATAATTGCTGTACAGTGTATGTATAATGGAGGTATGATTGCTGTACAGTGTATGTATAATGGAGGTATGCTTGCTGTACAGTGTATGTATAATGGATGTATGATTGCTGTACAGTGTATGTATACTGAATGTATGATTGCTGTACAGTGTATGTATAATGGAGGTATGCTTGCTGTACAGTGTATGTATAATGTATGTATGATTGCTGTACAGTGTATGTATAATGAATGTATGATTGCTGTACAGTGTATGTATAATGGAGGTATGATTGCTGTACAGTGTATGTATAATGAATGTATGATTGCTGTACAGTGTATGTATAATGAATGTATGATTGCTGTACAGTGTATGTATAATGGAGGTATGGTTGCTGTACAGTGTATGTATAATGGATGTATGATTGCTGTACAGTGTATGTATAATGGATGTATGATTGCTGTACAGTGTATGTATAATGGAGGTATGATTGCTGTACAGTGTATGTATAATGAATGTATGATTTCTGTACAGTGTATGTATAATGGAGGTATGATTGCTGTACAGTGTATGTATAATGGGGGAATGATTGCTGTACAGTGTATGTATAATGGAGGTATGCTTGCTGTACAGTCACAGTGTATGTATAATGGATGTATGATTGCTGTACAGTCACAGTGTATTTATAATGGATGTATGATTGCTGTACAGTGTATGTATAATGGAGGTATGCTTGCTGTACAGTGTATGTATAATGGATGTATGATTGCTGTACAGTCACAGTTTATGTATAATGGAGGTATGCTTGCTGTACAGTGTATGTATAATGGAGGTATTCTTGCTGTACAGTGTATGTATAATGGAGGTATGATTGCTGTACAGTGTATGTATAATGGAGGTATGATTGCTGTACAGTGTATGTATAATGAATGTGTGATTGCTGTACAGTGTATGTATAATGGAGGTATGATTGCTGTACAGTGTATGTATAATGGATGTATGATTGCTGTACAGTGTATGTATAATGGATGTATGATTGCTGTACAGTGTATGTATAATGGAGGTATGATTGCTGTACAGTGTATGTATAATGAATGTATGATTTCTGTACAGTGTATGTATAATGGAGGTATAATTGCTGTACAGTGTATGTATAATGGAGGTATGATTGCTGTACAGTGTATGTATAATGGAGGTATGCTTGCTGTACAGTGTATGTATAATGGATGTATGATTGCTGTACAGTGTATGTATACTGAATGTATGATTGCTGTACAGTGTATGTATAATGGAGGTATGCTTGCTGTACAGTGTATGTATAATGTATGTATGATTGCTGTACAGTGTATGTATAATGAATGTATGATTGCTGTACAGTGTATGTATAATGAATGTATGATTGCTGTACAGTGTATGTATAATAGAGGTACGATTGCTGTACAGTGTATGTATAATGAATGTATGATTGCTGTACAGTGTATGTATAATGGATGTATGATTGCTGTACAGTGTATGTATAATGGAGGTATGCTTGCTGTACAGTGTATGTATAATGGATGTATGATTGCTGTACAGTGTATGTATAATGGAGGTATGCTTGCTGTACAGTGTATGTATAATGGAGGTATGCTTGCTGTACAGTGTATGTATAATGGATGTATGATTGCTGTACAGTGTATGTATAATGGAGGTATGGTTGCTGTACAGTGTATGTATAATGGATGTATGATTGCTGTACAGTGTATGTATAATGGATGTATGATTGCTGTACAGTGTATGTATAATGGAGGTATGATTGCTGTACAGTGTATGTATAATGAATGTATGATTTCTGTACAGTGTATGTATAATGGAGGTATGATTGCTGTACAGTGTATGTATAATGGAGGTATGATTGCTGTACAGTGTATGTATAATGGAGGTATGCTTGCTGTACAGTCACAGTGTATGTATAATGGATGTATGATTGCTGTACAGTCACAGTGTATTTATAATGGATGTATGATTGCTGTACAGTGTATGTATAATGGAGGTATGCTTGCTGTACAGTGTATGTATAATGGATGTATGATTGCTGTACAGTCACAGTTTATGTATAATGGAGGTATGCTTGCTGTACAGTGTATGTATAATGGAGGTATGATTGCTGTACAGTGTATGTATAATGGAGGTATGATTGCTGTACAGTGTATGTATAATGGAGGTATGCTTGCTGTACAGTGTATGTATAATGGATGTATGATTGCTGTACAGTGTATGTATAATGGATGTATGATTGCTGTACAGTCACAGTGTATGTATAATGGAGGTATGCTTGCTGTACAGTGTATGTATAATGGATGTATGATTGCTGTACAGTCACAGTGTATGTATAATGGAGGTACGCTTGCTGTACAGTGTATGGATAATGGATGTATGATTGCTGTACAGTCACAGTGTTTGTATAATGGATGTATGATTGCTGTACAGTCAGTGTATGTATAATGGATGTATGATTGCTGTACAGTGTATGTATAATGGATGTATGATTGCTGTACAGTCACAGTGTATGTATAATGGATGTATGATTGCTGTACAGTGTATGTATACTGAATGTATGATTGCTTTACAGTGTATGTATAATGGAGGTACGCTTGCTGTACAGTGTATGGATAATGGATGTATGATTGCTGTACAGTCACAGTGTTTGTATAATGGATGTATGATTGCTGTACAGTCAGTGTATGTATAATGGATGTATGATTGCTGTACAGTGTATGTATAATGGATGTATGATTGCTGTACAGACACAGTGTATGTATAATGGATGTATGATTGCTGTACAGTGTATGTATAATGGATGTATGATTGCTGTACAATCACTTGGTATGTATAATGAATGTATGCTTGCTGTACAGTGTATGTAAAATGGATGTATGATTGCTGTAAAGTGTATGTATAATGGATGTATGATTGCTGTACAGTGTATGTATAATGGATGTATGATTGCTGTACAGACACAGTGTATGTATAATGGATGTATGATTGCTGTACAGTGTATGTATAATGAATGTATGATTGCTGTACAGTGTATGTATAATGGATATATGATTGCTGTACAGTCACAGTGTATGTATAATGAATGTATGCTTGCTGTACAGTGTATGTATAATGGATGTATGATTGCTGTACAGTGTATGTATAATGAATGTATGATTGCTGTACAGTGTATGTATAATGGAGGTATAATTGCTGTACAGTGTATGTATAATGGAGGTATGATTGCTGTACAGTGTATGTATAATGGAGGTATGCTTGCTGTACAGTGTATGTATAATGGATGTATGATTGCTGTACAGTGTATGTATAATGAATGTATGATTGCTGTACAGTGTATGTATAATGGAGGTATGCTTGCTGTACAGTGTATGTATAATGGATGTATGATTGCTGTACAGTGTATGTATACTGAATGTATGATTGCTGTACAGTGTATGTATAATGGAGGTATGCTTGCTGTACAGTGTATGTATAATGGATGTATGATTGCTGTACAGTGTATGTATAATGAATGTATGATTGCTGTACAGTGTATGTATAATAGAGGTACGATTGCTGTACAGTGTATGTATAATGAATGTATGATTGCTGTACAGTGTATGTATAATGGATGTATGATTGCTGTACAGTGTATGTATAATGGAGGTATGCTTGCTGTACAGTGTATGTATAATGGATGTATGATTGCTGTACAGTGTATGTATAATGGAGGTATGCTTGCTGTACAGTGTATGTATAATGGAGGTATGCTTGCTGTACAGTGTATGTATAATGGATGTATGATTGCTGTACAGTGTATGTATACTGAATGTATGATTGCTGTACAGTGTATGTATAATGGAGGTATGCTTGCTGTACAGTGTATGTATAATGGATGCATGATTGCTGTACAGTGTATGTATAATGGAGGTATGATTGCTGTACAGTGTATGTATAATGAATGTGTGATTGCTGTACAGTGTATGTATAATGGAGGTATGATTGCTGTACAGTGTATGTATAATGGATGTATGATTGCTGTACAGTGTATGTATAATGGATGTATGATTGCTGTACAGTGTATGTATAATGGAGGTATGATTGCTGTACAGTGTATGTATAATGAATGTATGATTTCTGTACAGTGTATGTATAATGGAGGTATAATTGCTGTACAGTGTATGTATAATGGAGGTATGATTGCTGTACAGTGTATGTATAATGGAGGTATGCTTGCTGTACAGTGTATGTATAATGGATGTATGATTGCTGTACAGTGTATGTATACTGAATGTATGATTGCTGTACAGTGTATGTATAATGGAGGTATGCTTGCTGTACAGTGTATGTATAATGTATGTATGATTGCTGTACAGTGTATGTATAATGAATGTATGATTGCTGTACAGTGTATGTATAATGGAGGTATGATTGCTGTACAGTGTATGTATAATGAATGTATGATTGCTGTACAGTGTATGTATAATGAATGTATGATTGCTGTACAGTGTATGTATAATGGAGGTATGGTTGCTGTACAGTGTATGTATAATGGATGTATGATTGCTGTACAGTGTATGTATAATGGATGTATGATTGCTGTACAGTGTATGTATAATGGAGGTATGATTGCTGTACAGTGTATGTATAATGAATGTATGATTTCTGTACAGTGTATGTATAATGGAGGTATGATTGCTGTACAGTGTATGTATAATGGGGGAATGATTGCTGTACAGTGTATGTATAATGGAGGTATGCTTGCTGTACAGTCACAGTGTATGTATAATGGATGTATGATTGCTGTACAGTCACAGTGTATTTATAATGGATGTATGATTGCTGTACAGTGTATGTATAATGGAGGTATGCTTGCTGTACAGTGTATGTATAATGGATGTATGATTGCTGTACAGTCACAGTTTATGTATAATGGAGGTATGCTTGCTGTACAGTGTATGTATAATGGAGGTATTCTTGCTGTACAGTGTATGTATAATGGAGGTATGATTGCTGTACAGTGTATGTATAATGGAGGTATGATTGCTGTACAGTGTATGTATAATGGAGGTATGCTTGCTGTACAGTGTATGTATAATGGATGTATGATTGCTGTACAGTGTATGTATAATGGATGTATGATTGCTGTACAGTCACAGTGTATGTATAATGGAGGTATGCTTGCTGTACAGTGTATGTATAATGGATGTATGATTGCTGTACAGTCACAGTGTATGTATAATGGAGGTACGCTTGCTGTACAGTGTATGGATAATGGATGTATGATTGCTGTACAGTCACAGTGTTTGTATAATGGATGTATGATTGCTGTACAGTCAGTGTATGTATAATGGATGTATGATTGCTGTACAGTGTATGTATAATGGATGTATGATTGCTGTACAGTCACAGTGTATGTATAATGGATGTATGATTGCTGTACAGTGTATGTATACTGAATGTATGATTGCTTTACAGTGTATGTATAATGGAGGTATGCGTGCTGTACAGTGTATGTATAATGGATGTATGATTGCTGTACAGACACAGTGTATGTATAATGGATGTATGATTGCTGTACAGTGTATGTATAATGGATGTATGATTGCTGTACAATCACTTGGTATGTATAATGAATGTATGCTTGCTGTACAGTGTATGTAAAATGGATGTATGATTGCTGTACAGTGTATGTATAATGGATGTATGATTGCTGTACAGTGTATGTATAATGGATGTATGATTGCTGTACAGACACAGTGTATGTATAATGGATGTATGATTGCTGTACAGTGTATGTATAATGAATGTATGATTGCTGTACAGTGTATGTATAATGGATATATGATTGCTGTACAGTCACAGTGTATGTATAATGAATGTATGCTTGCTGTACAGTGTATGTATAATGGATGTATGATTGCTGTACAGTGTATGTATAATGAATGTATGATTGCTGTACAGTGTATGTATAATGGATGTATGATTGCTGTACAGTGTATGTATAATGAATGTATGATTGCTGTACAGTGTATGTATAATGGAGGTATGCTTGCTGTACAGTGTATGTATAATGGATGTATGATTGCTGTACAGTGTATGTATAATGAATGTATGATTGCTGTACAGTGTATGTATAATGGAGGTATGCTTGCTGTACAGTGTATGTATAATGGATGTATGATTGCTGTACAGTGTATGTATACTGAATGTATGATTGCTGTACAGTGTATGTATAATGGAGGTATGCTTGCTGTACAGTGTATGTATAATGGATGTATGATTGCTGTACAGTGTATGTATAATGAATGTATGATTGCTGTACAGTGTATGTATAATAGAGGTACGATTGCTGTACAGTGTATGTATAATGAATGTATGATTGCTGTACAGTGTATGTATAATGGATGTATGATTGCTGTACAGTGTATGTATAATGGAGGTATGCTTGCTGTACAGTGTATGTATAATGGATGTATGATTGCTGTACAGTGTATGTATAATGGAGGTATGCTTGCTGTACAGTGTATGTATAATGGATGTATGATTGCTGTACAGTGTATGTATAATGGAGGTATGATTGCTGTACAGTGTATGTATAATGAATGTATGATTTCTGTACAGTGTATGTATAATGGAGGTATAATTGCTGTACAGTGTATGTATAATGGAGGTATGATTGCTGTACAGTGTATGTATAATGGAGGTATGCTTGCTGTACAGTGTATGTATAATGGATGTATGATTGCTGTACAGTGTATGTATACTGAATGTATGATTGCTGTACAGTGTATGTATAATGGAGGTATGCTTGCTGTACAGTGTATGTATAATGTATGTATGATTGCTGTACAGTGTATGTATAATGAATGTATGATTGCTGTACAGTGTATGTATAATGGAGGTATGATTGCTGTACAGTGTATGTATAATGAATGTATGATTGCTGTACAGTATGTATAATGAATGTATGATTGCTGTACAGTGTATGTATAATGGAGGTATGGTTGCTGTACAGTGTATGTATAATGGATGTATGATTGCTGTACAGTGTATGTATAATGGATGTATGATTGCTGTACAGTGTATGTATAATGGAGGTATGATTGCTGTACAGTGTATGTATAATGAATGTATGATTTCTGTACAGTGTATGTATAATGGAGGTATGATTGCTGTACAGTGTATGTATAATGGAGGTATGATTGCTGTACAGTGTATGTATAATGGAGGTATGCTTGCTGTACAGTCACAGTGTATGTATAATGGATGTATGATTGCTGTACAGTCACAGTGTATTTATAATGGATGTATGATTGCTGTACAGTGTATGTATAATGGAGGTATGCTTGCTGTACAGTGTATGTATAATGGATGTATGATTGCTGTACAGTCACAGTTTATGTATAATGGAGGTATGCTTGCTGTACAGTGTATGTATAATGGAGGTATTCTTGCTGTACAGTGTATGTATAATGGAGGTATGATTGCTGTACAGTGTATGTATAATGGAGGTATGCTTGCTGTACAGTGTATGTATAATGGAGGTATGCTTGCTGTACAGTGTATGTATAATGGAGGTATGCTTGCTGTACAGTGTATGTATAATGGATGTATGATTGCTGTACAGTGTATGTATAATGGATGTATGATTGCTGTACAGTCACAGTGTATGTATAATGGAGGTATGCTTGCTGTACAGTGTATGTATAATGGATGTATGATTGCTGTACAGTCACAGTGTATGTATAATGGAGGTACGCTTGCTGTACAGTGTATGGATAATGGATGTATGATTGCTGTACAGTCACAGTGTTTGTATAATGGATGTATGATTGCTGTACAGTCAGTGTATGTATAATGGATGTATGATTGCTGTACAGTGTATGTATAATGGATGTATGATTGCTGTACAGTCACAGTGTATGTATAATGGATGTATGATTGCTGTACAGTGTATGTATACTGAATGTATGATTGCTTTACAGTGTATGTATAATGGAGGTACGCTTGCTGTACAGTGTATGGATAATGGATGTATGATTGCTGTACAGTCACAGTGTTTGTATAATGGATGTATGATTGCTGTACAGTCAGTGTATGTATAATGGATGTATGATTGCTGTACAGTGTATGTATAATGGATGTATGATTGCTGTACAATCACTTGGTATGTATAATGAATGTATGCTTGCTGTACAGTGTATGTAAAATGGATGTATGATTGCTGTACAGTGTATGTATAATGGATGTATGATTGCTGTACAGTGTATGTATAATGGATGTATGATTGCTGTACAGACACAGTGTATGTATAATGGATGTATGATTGCTGTACAGTGTATGTATAATGAATGTATGATTGCTGTACAGTGTATGTATAATGGATATATGATTGCTGTACAGTCACAGTGTATGTATAATGAATGTATGCTTGCTGTACAGTGTATGTATAATGGATGTATGATTGCTGTACAGTGTATGTATAATGAATGTATGATTGCTGTACAGTGTATGTATAATGGATGTATGATTGCTGTACAGTGTATGTATAATGAATGTATGATTGCTGTACAGTGTATGTATAATGGAGGTATGCTTGCTGTACAGTGTATGTATAATGGATGTATGATTGCTGTACAGTGTATGTATAATGAATGTATGATTGCTGTACAGTGTATGTATAATGGAGGTATGCTTGCTGTACAGTGTATGTATAATGGATGTATGATTGCTGTACAGTGTATGTATACTGAATGTATGATTGCTGTACAGTGTATGTATAATGGAGGTATGCTTGCTGTACAGTGTATGTATAATGGATGTATGATTGCTGTACAGTGTATGTATAATGGAGGTATGATTGCTGTACAGTGTATGTATAATGGAGGTATGATTGCTGTACAGTGTATGTATAATCGAGGTATGCTTGCTGTATAGTGTATGTATAATGGATGTATGATTGCTGTACAGTGTATGTATAATGGATGTATGATTGCTGTACAGTCACAGTGTATGTATAATGGAGGTATGCTTGCTGTACAGTGTATGTATAATGGATGTATGATTGCTGTACAGTGTATGTATAATGGATGTATGATTGCTGTACAGACACAGTGTATGTATAATGGATGTATGATTGCTGTACAGTGTATGTATAATGAATGTATGATTGCTGTACAGTGTATGTATAATGGATATATGATTGCTGTACAGTCACAGTGTATGTATAATGAATGTATGCTTGCTGTACAGTGTATGTATAATGAATGTATGCTTGCTGTACAGTGTATGTATAATGGATGTATGATTGCTGTACAGTGTATGTATAATGAATGTATGATCGCTGTACAGTGTATGTATAATGGAGGTATGCTTGCTGTACAGTGTATGTATAATGGATGTATGATTGCTGTACAGTGTATGTATAATGAATGTATGATTGCTGTACAGTGTATGTATAATAGAGGTATGATTGCTGTACAGTGTATGTATAATGAATGTATGATTGCTGTACAGTGTATGTATAATGGAGGTATGCTTGCTGTACAGTGTATGTATAATGGATGTATGATTGCTGTACAGTGTATGTATAATGAATGTATGATTGCTGTACAGTGTATGTATAATGGATGTATGATTGCTGTACAGTGTATGTATAATGGAGGTATGCTTGCTGTACAGTGTATGTATAATGGAGGTATGCTTGCTGTACAGTGTATGTATAATGGATGTATGATTGCTGTACAGTGTATGTATACTGAATGTATGATTGCTGTACAGTGTATGTATAATGGAGGTATGCTTGCTGTACAGTGTATGTATAATGGATGTATGATTGCTGTACAGTGTATGTATACTGAATGTATGATTGCTGTACAGTGTATGTATAATGGAGGTATGCTTGCTGTACAGTGTATGTATAATGGATGTATGATTGCTGTACAGTGTATGTATAATGAATGTATGATTGCTGTACAGTGTATGTATAATGGAGGTATAATTGCTGTACAGTGTATGTATAATGGAGGTATGATTGCTGTACAGTGTATGTATAATGGAGGTATGCTTGCTGTACAGTGTATGTATAATGGATGTATGATTGCTGTACAGTGTATGTATAATGAATGTATGATTGCTGTACAGTGTATGTATAATGGAGGTATGCTTGCTGTACAGTGTATGTATAATGGATGTATGATTGCTGTACAGTGTATGTATACTGAATGTATGATTGCTGTACAGTGTATGTATAATGGAGGTATGCTTGCTGTACAGTGTATGTATAATGGATGTATGATTGCTGTACAGTGTATGTATAATGAATGTATGATTGCTGTACAGTGTATGTATAATAGAGGTACGATTGCTGTACAGTGTATGTATAATGAATGTATGATTGCTGTACAGTGTATGTATAATGGAGGTATGCTTGCTGTACAGTGTATGTATAATGGAGGTATGCTTGCTGTACAGTGTATGTATAATGGAGGTATGCTTGCTGTACAGTGTATGTATAATGGATGTATGATTGCTGTACAGTGTATGTATACTGAATGTATGATTGCTGTACAGTGTATGTATAATGGAGGTATGCTTGCTGTACAGTGTATGTATAATGGATGCATGATTGCTGTACAGTGTATGTATAATGGAGGTATGATTGCTGTACAGTGTATGTATAATGAATGTGTGATTGCTGTACAGTGTATGTATAATGGAGGTATGATTGCTGTACAGTGTATGTATAATGGATGTATGATTGCTGTACAGTGTATGTATAATGGATGTATGATTGCTGTACAGTGTATGTATAATGGAGGTATGATTGCTGTACAGTGTATGTATAATGAATGTATGATTTCTGTACAGTGTATGTATAATGGAGGTATAATTGCTGTACAGTGTATGTATAATGGAGGTATGATTGCTGTACAGTGTATGTATAATGGAGGTATGCTTGCTGTACAGTGTATGTATAATGGATGTATGATTGCTGTACAGTGTATGTATACTGAATGTATGATTGCTGTACAGTGTATGTATAATGGAGGTATGCTTGCTGTACAGTGTATGTATAATGGAGGTATGCTTGCTGTACAGTGTATGTATAATGTATGTATGATTGCTGTACAGTGTATGTATAATGAATGTATGATTGCTGTACAGTGTATGTATAATGAATGTATGATTGCTGTACAGTGTATGTATAATGAATGTATGATTGCTGTACAGTGTATGTATAATAGAGGTACGATTGCTGTACAGTGTATGTATAATGAATGTATGATTGCTGTACAGTGTATGTATAATGGATGTATGATTGCTGTACAGTGTATGTATAATGGAGGTATGCTTGCTGTACAGTGTATGTATAATGGAGGTATGCTTGCTGTACAGTGTATGTATAATGGAGGTATGCTTGCTGTACAGTGTATGTATAATGGATGTATGATTGCTGTACAGTGTATGTATAATGGATGTATGATTGCTGTACAGTGTATGTATAATGGAGGTATGGTTGCTGTACAGTGTATGTATAATGGATGTATGATTGCTGTACAGTGTATGTATAATGGATGTATGATTGCTGTACAGTGTATGTATAATGGAGGTATGATTGCTGTACAGTGTATGTATAATGAATGTATGATTTCTGTACAGTGTATGTATAATGGAGGTATGATTGCTGTACAGTGTATGTATAATGGAGGTATGATTGCTGTACAGTGTATGTATAATGGAGGTATGCTTGCTGTACAGTCACAGTGTATTTATAATGGATGTATGATTGCTGTACAGTGTATGTATAATGGAGGTATGCTTGCTGTACAGTGTATGTATAATGGATGTATGATTGCTGTACAGTCACAGTTTATGTATAATGGAGGTATGCTTGCTGTACAGTGTATGTATAATGGAGGTATTCTTGCTGTACAGTGTATGTATAATGGAGGTATGATTGCTGTACAGTGTATGTATAATGGAGGTATGATTGCTGTACAGTGTATGTATAATGGAGGTATGCTTGCTGTACAGTGTATGTATAATGGATGTATGATTGCTGTACAGTGTATGTATAATGGATGTATGATTGCTGTACAGTCACAGTGTATGTATAATGGAGGTATGCTTGCTGTACAGTGTATGTATAATGGATGTATGATTGCTGTACAGTCACAGTGTATGTATAATGGAGGTACGCTTGCTGTACAGTGTATGGATAATGGATGTATGATTGCTGTACAGTCACAGTGTTTGTATAATGGATGTATGATTGCTGTACAGTCAGTGTATGTATAATGGATGTATGATTGCTGTACAGTGTATGTATAATGGATGTATGATTGCTGTACAGTCACAGTGTATGTATAATGGATGTATGATTGCTGTACAGTGTATGTATACTGAATGTATGATTGCTTTACAGTGTATGTATAATGGAGGTACGCTTGCTGTACAGTGTATGGATAATGGATGTATGATTGCTGTACAGTCACAGTGTTTGTATAATGGATGTATGATTGCTGTACAGTCAGTGTATGTATAATGGATGTATGATTGCTGTACAGTGTATGTATAATGGATGTATGATTGCTGTACAGACACAGTGTATGTATAATGGATGTATGATTGCTGTACAGTGTATGTATAATGGATGTATGATTGCTGTACAATCACTTGGTATGTATAATGAATGTATGCTTGCTGTACAGTGTATGTAAAATGGATGTATGATTGCTGTAAAGTGTATGTATAATGGATGTATGATTGCTGTACAGTGTATGTATAATGGATGTATGATTGCTGTACAGACACAGTGTATGTATAATGGATGTATGATTGCTGTACAGTGTATGTATAATGAATGTATGATTGCTGTACAGTGTATGTATAATGGATATATGATTGCTGTACAGTCACAGTGTATGTATAATGAATGTATGCTTGCTGTACAGTGTATGTATAATGGATGTATGATTGCTGTACAGTGTATGTATAATGGATGTATGATTGCTGTACAGTGTATGTATAATGAATGTATGATTGCTGTACAGTGTATGTATAATGGAGGTATGCTTGCTGTACAGTGTATGTATAATGGATGTATGATTGCTGTACAGTGTATGTATAATGAATGTATGATTGCTGTACAGTGTATGTATAATGGAGGTATGCTTGCTGTACAGTGTATGTATAATGGATGTATGATTGCTGTACAGTGTATGTATACTGAATGTATGATTGCTGTACAGTGTATGTATAATGGAGGTATGCTTGCTGTACAGTGTATGTATAATGGATGTATGATTGCTGTACAGTGTATGTATAATGGAGGTATGATTGCTGTACAGTGTATGTATAATGGAGGTATGATTGCTGTACAGTGTATGTATAATCGAGGTATGCTTGCTGTATAGTGTATGTATAATGGATGTATGATTGCTGTACAGTGTATGTATAATGGATGTATGATTGCTGTACAGTCACAGTGTATGTATAATGGAGGTATGCTTGCTGTACAGTGTATGTATAATGGATGTATGATTGCTGTACAGTGTATGTATAATGGATGTATGATTGCTGTACAGACACAGTGTATGTATAATGGATGTATGATTGCTGTACAGTGTATGTATAATGAATGTATGATTGCTGTACAGTGTATGTATAATGGATATATGATTGCTGTACAGTCACAGTGTATGTATAATGAATGTATGCTTGCTGTACAGTGTATGTATAATGGATGTATGATTGCTGTACAGTGTATGTATAATGAATGTATGATCGCTGTACAGTGTATGTATAATGGAGGTATGCTTGCTGTACAGTGTATGTATAATGGATGTATGATTGCTGTACAGTGTATGTATAATGAATGTATGATTGCTGTACAGTGTATGTATAATAGAGGTATGATTGCTGTACAGTGTATGTATAATGAATGTATGATTGCTGTACAGTGTATGTATAATGGAGGTATGCTTGCTGTACAGTGTATGTATAATGGATGTATGATTGCTGTACAGTGTATGTATAATGAATGTATGATTGCTGTACAGTGTATGTATAATGGATGTATGATTGCTGTACAGTGTATGTATAATGGAGGTATGCTTGCTGTACAGTGTATGTATAATGGAGGTATGCTTGCTGTACAGTGTATGTATAATGGATGTATGATTGCTGTACAGTGTATGTATACTGAATGTATGATTGCTGTACAGTGTATGTATAATGGAGGTATGCTTGCTGTACAGTGTATCTATAATGGATGTATGATTGCTGTACAGTGTATGTATAATGAATGTATGATTGCTGTACAGTGTATGTATAATGGAGGTATAATTGCTGTACAGTGTATGTATAATGGAGGTATGATTGCTGTACAGTGTATGTATAATGGAGGTATGCTTGCTGTACAGTGTATGTATAATGGATGTATGATTGCTGTACAGTGTATGTATAATGAATGTATGATTGCTGTACAGTGTATGTATAATGGAGGTATGCTTGCTGTACAGTGTATGTATAATGGATGTATGATTGCTGTACAGTGTATGTATACTGAATGTATGATTGCTGTACAGTGTATGTATAATGGAGGTATGCTTGCTGTACAGTGTATGTATAATGGATGTATGATTGCTGTACAGTGTATGTATAATGAATGTATGATTGCTGTACAGTGTATGTATAATAGAGGTACGATTGCTGTACAGTGTATGTATAATGAATGTATGATTGCTGTACAGTGTATGTATAATGGATGTATGATTGCTGTACAGTGTATGTATAATGGAGGTATGCTTGCTGTACAGTGTATGTATAATGGAGGTATGCTTGCTGTACAGTGTATGTATAATGGATGTATGATTGCTGTACAGTGTATGTATACTGAATGTATGATTGCTGTACAGTGTATGTATAATGGAGGTATGCTTGCTGTACAGTGTATGTATAATGGATGCATGATTGCTGTACAGTGTATGTATAATGGAGGTATGATTGCTGTACAGTGTATGTATAATGAATGTGTGATTGCTGTACAGTGTATGTATAATGGAGGTATGATTGCTGTACAGTGTATGTATAATGGAGGTATGATTGCTGTACAGTGTATGTATAATGGATGTATGATTGCTGTACAGTGTATGTATAATGGAGGTATGATTGCTGTACAGTGTATGTATAATGAATGTATGATTTCTGTACAGTGTATGTATAATGGAGGTATAATTGCTGTACAGTGTATGTATAATGGAGGTATGATTGCTGTACAGTGTATGTATAATGGAGGTATGCTTGCTGTACAGTGTATGTATAATGGATGTATGATTGCTGTACAGTGTATGTATACTGAATGTATGATTGCTGTACAGTGTATGTATAATGGAGGTATGCTTGCTGTACAGTGTATGTATAATGTATGTATGATTGCTGTACAGTGTATGTATAATGAATGTATGATTGCTGTACAGTGTATGTATAATGGAGGTATGATTGCTGTACAGTGTATGTATAATGAATGTATGATTGCTGTACAGTGTATGTATAATGAATGTATGATTGCTGTACAGTGTATGTATAATGGAGGTATGGTTGCTGTACAGTGTATGTATAATGGATGTATGATTGCTGTACAGTGTATGTATAATGGATGTATGATTGCTGTACAGTGTATGTATAATGGAGGTATGATTGCTGTACAGTGTATGTATAATGAATGTATGATTTCTGTACAGTGTATGTATAATGGAGGTATGATTGCTGTACAGTGTATGTATAATGGGGGAATGATTGCTGTACAGTGTATGTATAATGGAGGTATGCTTGCTGTACAGTCACAGTGTATGTATAATGGATGTATGATTGCTGTACAGTCACAGTGTATTTATAATGGATGTATGATTGCTGTACAGTGTATGTATAATGGAGGTATGCTTGCTGTACAGTGTATGTATAATGGATGTATGATTGCTGTACAGTCACAGTTTATGTATAATGGAGGTATGCTTGCTGTACAGTGTATGTATAATGGAGATATTCTTGCTGTACAGTGTATGTATAATGGAGGTATGATTGCTGTACAGTGTATGTATAATGGAGGTATGATTGCTGTACAGTGTATGTATAATGGAGGTATGCTTGCTGTACAGTGTATGTATAATGGATGTATGATTGCTGTACAGTGTATGTATAATGGATGTATGATTGCTGTACAGTCACAGTGTATGTATAATGGAGGTATGCTTGCTGTACAGTGTATGTATAATGGATGTATGATTGCTGTACAGTCACAGTGTATGTATAATGGAGGTACGCTTGCTGTACAGTGTATGGATAATGGATGTATGATTGCTGTACAGTCACAGTGTTTGTATAATGGATGTATGATTGCTGTACAGTCAGTGTATGTATAATGGATGTATGATTGCTGTACAGTGTATGTATAATGGATGTATGATTGCTGTACAGTCACAGTGTATGTATAATGGATGTATGATTGCTGTACAGTGTATGTATACTGAATGTATGATTGCTTTACAGTGTATGTATAATGGAGGTATGCGTGCTGTACAGTGTATGTATAATGGATGTATGATTGCTGTACAGACACAGTGTATGTATAATGGATGTATGATTGCTGTACAGTGTATGTATAATGGATGTATGATTGCTGTACAATCACTTGGTATGTATAATGAATGTATGCTTGCTGTACAGTGTATGTAAAATGGATGTATGATTGCTGTACAGTGTATGTATAATGGATGTATGATTGCTGTACAGTGTATGTATAATGGATGTATGATTGCTGTACAGACACAGTGTATGTATAATGGATGTATGATTGCTGTACAGTGTATGTATAATGAATGTATGATTGCTGTACAGTGTATGTATAATGGATATATGATTGCTGTACAGTCACAGTGTATGTATAATGAATGTATGCTTGCTGTACAGTGTATGTATAATGGATGTATGATTGCTGTACAGTGTATGTATAATGAATGTATGATTGCTGTACAGTGTATGTATAATGGATGTATGATTGCTGTACAGTGTATGTATAATGAATGTATGATTGCTGTACAGTGTATGTATAATGGAGGTATGCTTGCTGTACAGTGTATGTATAATGGATGTATGATTGCTGTACAGTGTATGTATAATGAATGTATGATTGCTGTACAGTGTATGTATAATGGAGGTATGCTTGCTGTACAGTGTATGTATAATGGATGTATGACTGCTGTACAGTGTATGTATACTGAATGTATGATTGCTGTACAGTGTATGTATAATGGAGGTATGCTTGCTGTACAGTGTATGTATAATGGATGTATGATTGCTGTACAGTGTATGTATAATGAATGTATGATTGCTGTACAGTGTATGTATAATAGAGGTACGATTGCTGTACAGTGTATGTATAATGAATGTATGATTGCTGTACAGTGTATGTATAATGGATGTATGATTGCTGTACAGTGTATGTATAATGGAGGTATGCTTGCTGTACAGTGTATGTATAATGGATGTATGATTGCTGTACAGTGTATGTATAATGGAGGTATGCTTGCTGTACAGTGTATGTATAATGGATGTATGATTGCTGTACAGTGTATGTATAATGGAGGTATGATTGCTGTACAGTGTATGTATAATGAATGTATGATTTCTGTACAGTGTATGTATAATGGAGGTATAATTGCTGTACAGTGTATGTATAATGGAGGTATGATTGCTGTACAGTGTATGTATAATGGAGGTATGCTTGCTGTACAGTGTATGTATAATGGATGTATGATTGCTGTACAGTGTATGTATACTGAATGTATGATTGCTGTACAGTGTATGTATAATGGAGGTATGCTTGCTGTACAGTGTATGTATAATGTATGTATGATTGCTGTACAGTGTATGTATAATGAATGTATGATTGCTGTACAGTGTATGTATAATGGAGGTATGATTGCTGTACAGTGTATGTATAATGAATGTATGATTGCTGTACAGTATGTATAATGAATGTATGATTGCTGTACAGTGTATGTATAATGGAGGTATGGTTGCTGTACAGTGTATGTATAATGGATGTATGATTGCTGTACAGTGTATGTATAATGGATGTATGATTGCTGTACAGTGTATGTATAATGGAGGTATGATTGCTGTACAGTGTATGTATAATGAATGTATGATTTCTGTACAGTGTATGTATAATGGAGGTATGATTGCTGTACAGTGTATGTATAATGGAGGTATGATTGCTGTACAGTGTATGTATAATGGAGGTATGCTTGCTGTACAGTCACAGTGTATGTATAATGGATGTATGATTGCTGTACAGTCACAGTGTATTTATAATGGATGTATGATTGCTGTACAGTGTATGTATAATGGAGGTATGCTTGCTGTACAGTGTATGTATAATGGATGTATGATTGCTGTACAGTCACAGTTTATGTATAATGGAGGTATGCTTGCTGTACAGTGTATGTATAATGGAGGTATTCTTGCTGTACAGTGTATGTATAATGGAGGTATGATTGCTGTACAGTGTATGTATAATGGAGGTATGATTGCTGTACAGTGTATGTATAATGGAGGTATGCTTGCTGTACAGTGTATGTATAATGGATGTATGATTGCTGTACAGTGTATGTATAATGGATGTATGATTGCTGTACAGTCACAGTGTATGTATAATGGAGGTATGCTTGCTGTACAGTGTATGTATAATGGATGTATGATTGCTGTACAGTCACAGTGTATGTATAATGGAGGTACGCTTGCTGTACAGTGTATGGATAATGGATGTATGATTGCTGTACAGTCACAGTGTTTGTATAATGGATGTATGATTGCTGTACAGTCAGTGTATGTATAATGGATGTATGATTGCTGTACAGTGTATGTATAATGGATGTATGATTGCTGTACAGTCACAGTGTATGTATAATGGATGTATGATTGCTGTACAGTGTATGTATACTGAATGTATGATTGCTTTACAGTGTATGTATAATGGAGGTATGCGTGCTGTACAGTGTATGTATAATGGATGTATGATTGCTGTACAGACACAGTGTATGTATAATGGATGTATGATTGCTGTACAATCACTTGGTATGTATAATGAATGTATGCTTGCTGTACAGTGTATGTAAAATGGATGTATGATTGCTGTACAGTGTATGTATAATGGATGTATGATTGCTGTACAGTGTATGTATAATGGATGTATGATTGCTGTACAGACACAGTGTATGTATAATGGATGTATGATTGCTGTACAGTGTATGTATAATGAATGTATGATTGCTGTACAGTGTATGTATAATGGATATATGATTGCTGTACAGTCACAGTGTATGTATAATGAATGTATGCTTGCTGTACAGTGTATGTATAATGGATGTATGATTGCTGTACAGTGTATGTATAATGAATGTATGATTGCTGTACAGTGTATGTATAATGGATGTATGATTGCTGTACAGTGTATGTATAATGAATGTATGATTGCTGTACAGTGTATGTATAATGGAGGTATGCTTGCTGTACAGTGTATGTATAATGGATGTATGATTGCTGTACAGTGTATGTATAATGAATGTATGATTGCTGTACAGTGTATGTATAATGGAGGTATGCTTGCTGTACAGTGTATGTATAATGGATGTATGATTGCTGTACAGTGTATGTATACTGAATATATGATTGCTGTACAGTGTATGTATAATGGAGGTATGCTTGCTGTACAGTGTATGTATAATGGATGTATGATTGCTGTACAGTGTATGTATAATGAATGTATGATTGCTGTACAGTGTATGTATAATAGAGGTACGATTGCTGTACAGTGTATGTATAATGAATGTATGATTGCTGTACAGTGTATGTATAATGGATGTATGATTGCTGTACAGTGTATGTATAATGGAGGTATGCTTGCTGTACAGTGTATGTATAATGGATGTATGATTGCTGTACAGTGTATGTATAATGGAGGTATGCTTGCTGTACAGTGTATGTATAATGGAGGTATGCTTGCTGTACAGTGTATGTATAATGGATGTATGATTGCTGTACAGTGTATGTATACTGAATGTATGATTGCTGTACAGTGTATGTATAATGGAGGTATGCTTGCTGTACAGTGTATGTATAATGGATGCATGATTGCTGTACAATGTATGTATAATGGAGGTATGATTGCTGTACAGTGTATGTATAATGAATGTGTGATTGCTGTACAGTGTATGTATAATGGAGGTATGATTGCTGTACAGTGTATGTATAATGGATGTATGATTGCTGTACAGTGTATGTATAATGAATGTATGATTGCTGTACAGTGTATGTATAATAGAGGTATGATTGCTGTACAGTGTATGTATAATGAATGTATGATTGCTGTACAGTGTATGTATAATGGAGGTATGCTTGCTGTACAGTGTATGTATAATGGATGTATGATTGCTGTACAGTGTATGTATAATGAATGTATGATTGCTGTACAGTGTATGTATAATGGATGTATGATTGCTGTACAGTGTATGTATAATGGAGGTATGCTTGCTGTACAGTGTATGTATAATGGAGGTATGCTTGCTGTACAGTGTATGTATAATGGATGTATGATTGCTGTACAGTGTATGTATACTGAATGTATGATTGCTGTACAGTGTATGTATAATGGAGGTATGCTTGCTGTACAGTGTATGTATAATGGATGTATGATTGCTGTACAGTGTATGTATAATGAATGTATGATTGCTGTACAGTGTATGTATAATGGAGGTATAATTGCTGTACAGTGTATGTATAATGGAGGTATGATTGCTGTACAGTGTATGTATAATGGAGGTATGCTTGCTGTACAGTGTATGTATAATGGATGTATGATTGCTGTACAGTGTATGTATAATGAATGTATGATTGCTGTACAGTGTATGTATAATGGAGGTATGCTTGCTGTACAGTGTATGTATAATGGATGTATGATTGCTGTACAGTGTATGTATACTGAATGTATGATTGCTGTACAGTGTATGTATAATGGAGGTATGCTTGCTGTACAGTGTATGTATAATGGATGTATGATTGCTGTACAGTGTATGTATAATGAATGTATGATTGCTGTACAGTGTATGTATAATAGAGGTACGATTGCTGTACAGTGTATGTATAATGAATGTATGATTGCTGTACAGTGTATGTATAATGGATGTATGATTGCTGTACAGTGTATGTATAATGGAGGTATGCTTGCTGTACAGTGTATGTATAATGGAGGTATGCTTGCTGTACAGTGTATGTATAATGGATGTATGATTGCTGTACAGTGTATGTATACTGAATGTATGATTGCTGTACAGTGTATGTATAATGGAGGTATGCTTGCTGTACAGTGTATGTATAATGGATGCATGATTGCTGTACAGTGTATGTATAATGGAGGTATGATTGCTGTACAGTGTATGTATAATGAATGTGTGATTGCTGTACAGTGTATGTATAATGGAGGTATGATTGCTGTACAGTGTATGTATAATGGATGTATGATTGCTGTACAGTGTATGTATAATGGATGTATGATTGCTGTACAGTGTATGTATAATGGAGGTATGATTGCTGTACAGTGTATGTATAATGAATGTATGATTTCTGTACAGTGTATGTATAATGGAGGTATAATTGCTGTACAGTGTATGTATAATGGAGGTATGATTGCTGTACAGTGTATGTATAATGGAGGTATGCTTGCTGTACAGTGTATGTATAATGGATGTATGATTGCTGTACAGTGTATGTATACTGAATGTATGATTGCTGTACAGTGTATGTATAATGGAGGTATGCTTGCTGTACAGTGTATGTATAATGTATGTATGATTGCTGTACAGTGTATGTATAATGAATGTATGATTGCTGTACAGTGTATGTATAATGAATGTATGATTGCTGTACAGTGTATGTATAATAGAGGTAGGATTGCTGTACAGTGTATGTATAATGAATGTATGATTGCTGTACAGTGTATGTATAATGGATGTATGATTGCTGTACAGTGTATGTATAATGGAGGTATGCTTGCTGTACAGTGTATGTATAATGGATGTATGATTGCTGTACAGTGTATGTATAATGGAGGTATGCTTGCTGTACAGTGTATGTATAATGGAGGTATGCTTGCTGTACAGTGTATGTATAATGGATGTATGATTGCTGTACAGTGTATGTATAATGGAGGTATGGTTGCTGTACAGTGTATGTATAATGGATGTATGATTGCTGTACAGTGTATGTATAATGGATGTATGATTGCTGTACAGTGTATGTATAATGGAGGTATGATTGCTGTACAGTGTATGTATAATGAATGTATGATTTCTGTACAGTGTATGTATAATGGAGGTATGATTGCTGTACAGTGTATGTATAATGGAGGTATGATTGCTGTACAGTGTATGTATAATGGAGGTATGCTTGCTGTACAGTCACAGTGTATGTATAATGGATGTATGATTGCTGTACAGTCACAGTGTATTTATAATGGATGTATGATTGCTGTACAGTGTATGTATAATGGAGGTATGCTTGCTGTACAGTGTATGTATAATGGATGTATGATTGCTGTACAGTCACAGTTTATGTATAATGGAGGTATGCTTGCTGTACAGTGTATGTATAATGGAGGTATTCTTGCTGTACAGTGTATGTATAATGGAGGTATGATTGCTGTACAGTGTATGTATAATGGAGGTATGATTGCTGTACAGTGTATGTATAATGGAGGTATGCTTGCTGTACAGTGTATGTATAATGGATGTATGATTGCTGTACAGTGTATGTATAATGGATGTATGATTGCTGTACAGTCACAGTGTATGTATAATGGAGGTATGCTTGCTGTACAGTGTATGTATAATGGATGTATGATTGCTGTACAGTCACAGTGTATGTATAATGGAGGTACGCTTGCTGTACAGTGTATGGATAATGGATGTATGATTGCTGTACAGTCACAGTGTTTGTATAATGGATGTATGATTGCTGTACAGTCAGTGTATGTATAATGGATGTATGATTGCTGTACAGTGTATGTATAATGGATGTATGATTGCTGTACAGTCACAGTGTATGTATAATGGATGTATGATTGCTGTACAGTGTATGTATACTGAATGTATGATTGCTTTACAGTGTATGTATAATGGAGGTACGCTTGCTGTACAGTGTATGGATAATGGATGTATGATTGCTGTACAGTCACAGTGTTTGTATAATGGATGTATGATTGCTGTACAGTCAGTGTATGTATAATGGATGTATGATTGCTGTACAGTGTATGTATAATGGATGTATGATTGCTGTACAGACACAGTGTATGTATAATGGATGTATGATTGCTGTACAGTGTATGTATAATGGATGTATGATTGCTGTACAATCACTTGGTATGTATAATGAATGTATGCTTGCTGTACAGTGTATGTAAAATGGATGTATGATTGCTGTAAAGTGTATGTATAATGGATGTATGATTGCTGTACAGTGTATGTATAATGGATGTATGATTGCTGTACAGACACAGTGTATGTATAATGGATGTATGATTGCTGTACAGTGTATGTATAATGAATGTATGATTGCTGTACAGTGTATGTATAATGGATATATGATTGCTGTACAGTCACAGTGTATGTATAATGAATGTATGCTTGCTGTACAGTGTATGTATAATGGATGTATGATTGCTGTACAGTGTATGTATAATGAATGTATGATTGCTGTACAGTGTATGTATAATGGATGTATGATTGCTGTACAGTGTATGTATAATGAATGTATGATTGCTGTACAGTGTATGTATAATGGAGGTATGCTTGCTGTACAGTGTATGTATAATGGATGTATGATTGCTGTACAGTGTATGTATAATGAATGTATGATTGCTGTACAGTGTATGTATAATGGAGGTATGCTTGCTGTACAGTGTATGTATAATGGATGTATGATTGCTGTACAGTGTATGTATACTGAATGTATGATTGCTGTACAGTGTATGTATAATGGAGGTATGCTTGCTGTACAGTGTATGTATAATGGATGTATGATTGCTGTACAGTGTATGTATAATGGAGGTATGATTGCTGTACAGTGTATGTATAATGGAGGTATGATTGCTGTACAGTGTATGTATAATCGAGGTATGCTTGCTGTATAGTGTATGTATAATGGATGTATGATTGCTGTACAGTGTATGTATAATGGATGTATGATTGCTGTACAGTCACAGTGTATGTATAATGGAGGTATGCTTGCTGTACAGTGTATGTATAATGGATGTATGATTGCTGTACAGTGTATGTATAATGGATGTATGATTGCTGTACAGACACAGTGTATGTATAATGGATGTATGATTGCTGTACAGTGTATGTATAATGAATGTATGATTGCTGTACAGTGTATGTATAATGGATATATGATTGCTGTACAGTCACAGTGTATGTATAATGAATGTATGCTTGCTGTACAGTGTATGTATAATGGATGTATGATTGCTGTACAGTGTATGTATAATGAATGTATGATCGCTGTACAGTGTATGTATAATGGAGGTATGCTTGCTGTACAGTGTATGTATAATGGATGTATGATTGCTGTACAGTGTATGTATAATGAATGTATGATTGCTGTACAGTGTATGTATAATAGAGGTATGATTGCTGTACAGTGTATGTATAATGAATGTATGATTGCTGTACAGTGTATGTATAATGGAGGTATGCTTGCTGTACAGTGTATGTATAATGGATGTATGATTGCTGTACAGTGTATGTATAATGAATGTATGATTGCTGTACAGTGTATGTATAATGGATGTATGATTGCTGTACAGTGTATGTATAATGGAGGTATGCTTGCTGTACAGTGTATGTATAATGGAGGTATGCTTGCTGTACAGTGTATGTATAATGGATGTATGATTGCTGTACAGTGTATGTATACTGAATGTATGATTGCTGTACAGTGTATGTATAATGGAGGTATGCTTGCTGTACAGTGTATCTATAATGGATGTATGATTGCTGTACAGTGTATGTATAATGAATGTATGATTGCTGTACAGTGTATGTATAATGGAGGTATAATTGCTGTACAGTGTATGTATAATGGAGGTATGATTGCTGTACAGTGTATGTATAATGGAGGTATGCTTGCTGTACAGTGTATGTATAATGGATGTATGATTGCTGTACAGTGTATGTATAATGAATGTATGATTGCTGTACAGTGTATGTATAATGGAGGTATGCTTGCTGTACAGTGTATGTATAATGGATGTATGATTGCTGTACAGTGTATGTATACTGAATGTATGATTGCTGTACAGTGTATGTATAATGGAGGTATGCTTGCTGTACAGTGTATGTATAATGGATGTATGATTGCTGTACAGTGTATGTATAATGAATGTATGATTGCTGTACAGTGTATGTATAATAGAGGTACGATTGCTGTACAGTGTATGTATAATGAATGTATGATTGCTGTACAGTGTATGTATAATGGATGTATGATTGCTGTACAGTGTATGTATAATGGAGGTATGCTTGCTGTACAGTGTATGTATAATGGAGGTATGCTTGCTGTACAGTGTATGTATAATGGATGTATGATTGCTGTACAGTGTATGTATACTGAATGTATGATTGCTGTACAGTGTATGTATAATGGAGGTATGCTTGCTGTACAGTGTATGTATAATGGATGCATGATTGCTGTACAGTGTATGTATAATGGAGGTATGATTGCTGTACAGTGTATGTATAATGAATGTGTGATTGCTGTACAGTGTATGTATAATGGAGGTATGATTGCTGTACAGTGTATGTATAATGGATGTATGATTGCTGTACAGTGTATGTATAATGGATGTATGATTGCTGTACAGTGTATGTATAATGGAGGTATGATTGCTGTACAGTGTATGTATAATGAATGTATGATTTCTGTACAGTGTATGTATAATGGAGGTATAATTGCTGTACAGTGTATGTATAATGGAGGTATGATTGCTGTACAGTGTATGTATAATGGAGGTATGCTTGCTGTACAGTGTATGTATAATGGATGTATGATTGCTGTACAGTGTATGTATACTGAATGTATGATTGCTGTACAGTGTATGTATAATGGAGGTATGCTTGCTGTACAGTGTATGTATAATGTATGTATGATTGCTGTACAGTGTATGTATAATGAATGTATGATTGCTGTACAGTGTATGTATAATGGAGGTATGATTGCTGTACAGTGTATGTATAATGAATGTATGATTGCTGTACAGTGTATGTATAATGAATGTATGATTGCTGTACAGTGTATGTATAATGGAGGTATGGTTGCTGTACAGTGTATGTATAATGGATGTATGATTGCTGTACAGTGTATGTATAATGGATGTATGATTGCTGTACAGTGTATGTATAATGGAGGTATGATTGCTGTACAGTGTATGTATAATGAATGTATGATTTCTGTACAGTGTATGTATAATGGAGGTATGATTGCTGTACAGTGTATGTATAATGGGGGAATGATTGCTGTACAGTGTATGTATAATGGAGGTATGCTTGCTGTACAGTCACAGTGTATGTATAATGGATGTATGATTGCTGTACAGTCACAGTGTATTTATAATGGATGTATGATTGCTGTACAGTGTATGTATAATGGAGGTATGCTTGCTGTACAGTGTATGTATAATGGATGTATGATTGCTGTACAGTCACAGTTTATGTATAATGGAGGTATGCTTGCTGTACAGTGTATGTATAATGGAGATATTCTTGCTGTACAGTGTATGTATAATGGAGGTATGATTGCTGTACAGTGTATGTATAATGGAGGTATGATTGCTGTACAGTGTATGTATAATGGAGGTATGCTTGCTGTACAGTGTATGTATAATGGATGTATGATTGCTGTACAGTGTATGTATAATGGATGTATGATTGCTGTACAGTCACAGTGTATGTATAATGGAGGTATGCTTGCTGTACAGTGTATGTATAATGGATGTATGATTGCTGTACAGTCACAGTGTATGTATAATGGAGGTACGCTTGCTGTACAGTGTATGGATAATGGATGTATGATTGCTGTACAGTCACAGTGTTTGTATAATGGATGTATGATTGCTGTACAGTCAGTGTATGTATAATGGATGTATGATTGCTGTACAGTGTATGTATAATAAATGTATGATTGCTGTACAGTCACAGTGTATGTATAATGGATGTATGATTGCTGTACAGTGTATGTATACTGAATGTATGATTGCTTTACAGTGTATGTATAATGGAGGTATGCGTGCTGTACAGTGTATGTATAATGGATGTATGATTGCTGTACAGACACAGTGTATGTATAATGGATGTATGATTGCTGTACAGTGTATGTATAATGGATGTATGATTGCTGTACAATCACTTGGTATGTATAATGAATGTATGCTTGCTGTACAGTGTATGTAAAATGGATGTATGATTGCTGTACAGTGTATGTATAATGGATGTATGATTGCTGTACAGTGTATGTATAATGGATGTATGATTGCTGTACAGACACAGTGTATGTATAATGGATGTATGATTGCTGTACAGTGTATGTATAATGAATGTATGATTGCTGTACAGTGTATGTATAATGGATATATGATTGCTGTACAGTCACAGTGTATGTATAATGAATGTATGCTTGCTGTACAGTGTATGTATAATGGATGTATGATTGCTGTACAGTGTATGTATAATGAATGTATGATTGCTGTACAGTGTATGTATAATAGATGTATGATTGCTGTACAGTGTATGTATAATGAATGTATGATTGCTGTACAGTGTATGTATAATGGAGGTATGCTTGCTGTACAGTGTATGTATAATGGATGTATGATTGCTGTACAGTGTATGTATAATGAATGTATGATTGCTGTACAGTGTATGTATAATGGAGGTATGCTTGCTGTACAGTGTATGTATAATGGATGTATGATTGCTGTACAGTGTATGTATACTGAATGTATGATTGCTGTACAGTGTATGTATAATGGAGGTATGCTTGCTGTACAGTGTATGTATAATGGATGTATGATTGCTGTACAGTGTATGTATAATGAATGTATGATTGCTGTACAGTGTATGTATAATAGAGGTACGATTGCTGTACAGTGTATGTATAATGAATGTATGATTGCTGTACAGTGTATGTATAATGGATGTATGATTGCTGTACAGTGTATGTATAATGGAGGTATGCTTGCTGTACAGTGTATGTATAATGGATGTATGATTGCTGTACAGTGTATGTATAATGGAGGTATGCTTGCTGTACAGTGTATGTATAATGGATGTATGATTGCTGTACAGTGTATGTATAATGGAGGTATGATTGCTGTACAGTGTATGTATAATGAATGTATGATTTCTGTACAGTGTATGTATAATGGAGGTATAATTGCTGTACAGTGTATGTATAATGGAGGTATGATTGCTGTACAGTGTATGTATAATGGAGGTATGCTTGCTGTACAGTGTATGTATAATGGATGTATGATTGCTGTACAGTGTATGTATACTGAATGTATGATTGCTGTACAGTGTATGTATAATGGAGGTATGCTTGCTGTACAGTGTATGTATAATGTATGTATGATTGCTGTACAGTGTATGTATAATGAATGTATGATTGCTGTACAGTGTATGTATAATGGAGGTATGATTGCTGTACAGTGTATGTATAATGAATGTATGATTGCTGTACAGTATGTATAATGAATGTATGATTGCTGTACAGTGTATGTATAATGGAGGTATGGTTGCTGTACAGTGTATGTATAATGGATGTATGATTGCTGTACAGTGTATGTATAATGGATGTATGATTGCTGTACAGTGTATGTATAATGGAGGTATGATTGCTGTACAGTGTATGTATAATGAATGTATGATTTCTGTACAGTGTATGTATAATGGAGGTATGATTGCTGTACAGTGTATGTATAATGGAGGTATGATTGCTGTACAGTGTATGTATAATGGAGGTATGCTTGCTGTACAGTCACAGTGTATGTATAATGGATGTATGATTGCTGTACAGTCACAGTGTATTTATAATGGATGTATGATTGCTGTACAGTGTATGTATAATGGAGGTATGCTTGCTGTACAGTGTATGTATAATGGATGTATGATTGCTGTACAGTCACAGTTTATGTATAATGGAGGTATGCTTGCTGTACAGTGTATGTATAATGGAGGTATTCTTGCTGTACAGTGTATGTATAATGGAGGTATGATTGCTGTACAGTGTATGTATAATGGAGGTATGATTGCTGTACAGTGTATGTATAATGGAGGTATGCTTGCTGTACAGTGTATGTATAATGGATGTATGATTGCTGTACAGTGTATGTATAATGGATGTATGATTGCTGTACAGTCACAGTGTATGTATAATGGAGGTATGCTTGCTGTACAGTGTATGTATAATGGATGTATGATTGCTGTACAGTCACAGTGTATGTATAATGGAGGTACGCTTGCTGTACAGTGTATGGATAATGGATGTATGATTGCTGTACAGTCACAGTGTTTGTATAATGGATGTATGATTGCTGTACAGTCAGTGTATGTATAATGGATGTATGATTGCTGTACAGTGTATGTATAATGGATGTATGATTGCTGTACAGTCACAGTGTATGTATAATGGATGTATGATTGCTGTACAGTGTATGTATACTGAATGTATGATTGCTTTACAGTGTATGTATAATGGAGGTATGCGTGCTGTACAGTGTATGTATAATGGATGTATGATTGCTGTACAGACACAGTGTATGTATAATGGATGTATGATTGCTGTACAGTGTATGTATAATGGATGTATGATTGCTGTACAATCACTTGGTATGTATAATGAATGTATGCTTGCTGTACAGTGTATGTAAAATGGATGTATGATTGCTGTACAGTGTATGTATAATGGATGTATGATTGCTGTACAGTGTATGTATAATGGATGTATGATTGCTGTACAGACACAGTGTATGTATAATGGATGTATGATTGCTGTACAGTGTATGTATAATGAATGTATGATTGCTGTACAGTGTATGTATAATGGAGGTATGATTGCTGTACAGTGTATGTATAATGGAGGTATGCTTGCTGTACAGTGTATGTATAATGGATGTATGATTGCTGTACAGTGTATGTATAATGGATGTATGATTGCTGTACAGTCACAGTGTATGTATAATGGAGGTATGCTTGCTGTACAGTGTATGTATAATGGATGTATGATTGCTGTACAGTCACAGTGTATGTATAATGGAGGTACGCTTGCTGTACAGTGTATGGATAATGGATGTATGATTGCTGTACAGTCACAGTGTTTGTATAATGGATGTATGATTGCTGTACAGTCAGTGTATGTATAATGGATGTATGATTGCTGTACAGTGTATGTATAATGGATGTATGATTGCTGTACAGTCACAGTGTATGTATAATGGATGTATGATTGCTGTACAGTGTATGTATACTGAATGTATGATTGCTTTACAGTGTATGTATAATGGAGGTATGCGTGCTGTACAGTGTATGTATAATGGATGTATGATTGCTGTACAGACACAGTGTATGTATAATGGATGTATGATTGCTGTACAGTGTATGTATAATGGATGTATGATTGCTGTACAATCACTTGGTATGTATAATGAATGTATGCTTGCTGTACAGTGTATGTAAAATGGATGTATGATTGCTGTACAGTGTATGTATAATGGATGTATGATTGCTGTACAGTGTATGTATAATGGATGTATGATTGCTGTACAGACACAGTGTATGTATAATGGATGTATGATTGCTGTACAGTGTATGTATAATGAATGTATGATTGCTGTACAGTGTATGTATAATGAATGTATGATTGCTGTACAGTGTATGTATAATGGATGTATGATTGCTGTACAGTGTATGTATAATGAATGTATGATTGCTGTACAGTGTATGTATAATGGAGGTATGCTTGCTGTACAGTGTATGTATAATGGATGTATGATTGCTGTACAGTGTATGTATAATGAATGTATGATTGCTGTACAGTGCATGTATAATGGAGGTATGCTTGCTGTACAGTGTATGTATAATGGATGTATGATTGCTGTACAGTGTATGTATACTGAATGTATGATTGCTGTACAGTGTATGTATAATGGAGGTATGCTTGCTGTACAGTGTATGTATAATGGATGTATGATTGCTGTACAGACACAGTGTATGTATAATGGATGTATGATTGCTGTACAGTGTATGTATAATGAATGTATGATTGCTGTACAGTGTATGTATAATAGAGGTACGATTGCTGTACAGTGTATGTATAATGAATGTATGATTGCTGTACAGTGTATGTATAATGGATGTATGATTGCTGTACAGTGTATGTATAATGGAGGTATGCTTGCTGTACAGTGTATGTATAATGGATGTATGATTGCTGTACAGTGTATGTATAATGGAGGTATGCTTGCTGTACAGTGTATGTATAATGGAGGTATGCTTGCTGTACAGTGTATGTATAATGGATGTATGATTGCTGTACAGTGTATGTATACTGAATGTATGATTGCTGTACAGTGTATGTATAATGGAGGTATGCTTGCTGTACAGTGTATGTATAATGGATGCATGATTGCTGTACAATGTATGTATAATGGAGGTATGATTGCTGTACAGTGTATGTATAATGAATGTGTGATTGCTGTACAGTGTATGTATAATGGAGGTATGATTGCTGTACAGTGTATGTATAATGGATGTATGATTGCTGTACAGTGTATGTATAATGGATGTATGATTGCTGTACAGTGTATGTATAATGGAGGTATGATTGCTGTACAGTGTATGTATAATGAATGTATGATTTCTGTACAGTGTATGTATAATGGAGGTATAATTGCTGTACAGTGTATGTATAATGGAGGTATGATTGCTGTACAGTGTATGTATAATGGAGGTATGCTTGCTGTACAGTGTATGTATAATGGATGTATGATTGCTGTACAGTGTATGTATACTGAATGTATGATTGCTGTACAGTGTATGTATAATGGAGGTATGCTTGCTGTACAGTGTATGTATAATGTATGTATGATTGCTGTACAGTGTATGTATAATGAATGTATGATTGCTGTACAGTGTATGTATAATGGAGGTATGATTGCTGTACAGTGTATGTATAATGAATGTATGATTGCTGTACAGTGTATGTATAATGAATGTATGATTGCTGTACAGTGTATGTATAATGGAGGTATGGTTGCTGTACAGTGTATGTATAATGGATGTATGATTGCTGTACAGTGTATGTATAATGGATGTATGATTGCTGTACAGTGTATGTATAATGGAGGTATGATTGCTGTACAGTGTATGTATAATGAATGTATGATTTCTGTACAGTGTATGTATAATGGAGGTATGATTGCTGTACAGTGTATGTATAATGGAGGTATGATTGCTGTACAGTGTATGTATAATGGAGGTATGCTTGCTGTACAGTCACAGTGTATGTATAATGGATGTATGATTGCTGTACAGTCACAGTGTATTTATAATGGATGTATGATTGCTGTACAGTGTATGTATAATGGAGGTATGCTTGCTGTACAGTGTATGTATAATGGATGTATGATTGCTGTACAGTCACAGTTTATGTATAATGGAGGTATGCTTGCTGTACAGTGTATGTATAATGGAGGTATTCTTGCTGTACAGTGTATGTATAATGGAGGTATGATTGCTGTACAGTGTATGTATAATGGAGGTATGATTGCTGTACAGTGTATGTATAATGGATGTATGATTGCTGTACAGTGTATGTATAATGGATGTATGATTGCTGTACAGTCACAGTGTATGTATAATGGAGGTATGCTTGCTGTACAGTGTATGTATAATGGATGTATGATTGCTGTACAGTCACAGTGTATGTATAATGGAGGTACGCTTGCTGTACAGTGTATGGATAATGGATGTATGATTGCTGTACAGTCACAGTGTTTGTATAATGGATGTATGATTGCTGTACAGTCAGTGTATGTATAATGGATGTATGATTGCTGTACAGTGTATGTATAATGGATGTATGATTGCTGTACAGTCACAGTGTATGTATAATGGATGTATGATTGCTGTACAGTGTATGTATACTGAATGTATGATTGCTTTACAGTGTATGTATAATGGAGGTATGCGTGCTGTACAGTGTATGTATAATGGATGTATGATTGCTGTACAGTCAGTGTATGTATAATGGATGTATGATTGCTGTACAGTGTATGTATAATGGATGTATGATTGCTGTACAGACACAGTGTATGTATAATGGATGTATGATTGCTGTACAGTGTATGTATAATGGATGTATGATTGCTGTACAATCACTTGGTATGTATAATGAATGTATGCTTGCTGTACAGTGTATGTAAAATGGATGTATGATTGCTGTACAGTGTATGTATAATGGATGTATGATTGCTGTACAGTGTATGTATAATGGATGTATGATTGCTGTACAGACACAGTGTATGTATAATGGATGTATGATTGCTGTACAGTGTATGTATAATGAATGTATGATTGCTGTACAGTGTATGTATAATGGATATATGATTGCTGTACAGTCACAGTGTATGTATAATGAATGTATGCTTGCTGTACAGTGTATGTATAATGGATGTATGATTGCTGTACAGTGTATGTATAATGAATGTATGATTGCTGTACAGTGTATGTATAATGGATGTATGATTGCTGTACAGTGTATGTATAATGAATGTATGATTGCTGTACAGTGTATGTATAATGGAGGTATGCTTGCTGTACAGTGTATGTATAATGGATGTATGATTGCTGTACAGTGTATGTATACTGAATGTATGATTGCTGTACAGTGTATGTATAATGGAGGTATGCTTGCTGTACAGTGTATGTATAATGGATGTATGATTGCTGTACAGTGTATGTATAATGAATGTATGATTGCTGTACAGTGTATGTATAATAGAGGTATGATTGCTGTACAGTGTATGTATAATGAATGTATGATTGCTGTACAGTGTATGTATAATGGATGTATGATTGCTGTACAGTGTATGTATAATGGAGGTATGCTTGCTGTACAGTGTATGTATAATGGATGTATGCTTGCTGTACAGTGTATGTATAATGGAGGTATGCTTGCTGTACAGTGTATGTATAATGGAGGTATGCTTGCTGTACAGTGTATGTATAATGGAGGTATGATTGCTGTACAGTGTATGTATAATGAATGTATGATTTCTGTACAGTGTATGTATAATGGAGGTATGATTGCTGTACAGTGTATGTATAATGGAGGTATGATTGCTGTACAGTGTATGTATAATGGAGGTATGCTTGCTGTACAGTCACAGTGTATGTATAATGGATGTATGATTGCTGTACAGTCACAGTGTATTTATAATGGATGTATGATTGCTGTACAGTGTATGTATAATGGAGGTATGCTTGCTGTACAGTGTATGTATAATGGATGTATGATTGCTGTACAGTCACAGTTTATGTATAATGGAGGTATGCTTGCTGTACAGTGTATGTATAATGGAGGTATTCTTGCTGTACAGTGTATGTATAATGGAGGTATGATTGCTGTACAGTGTATGTATAATGGAGGTATGATTGCTGTACAGTGTATGTATAATGGAGGTATGCTTGCTGTACAGTGTATGTATAATGGATGTATGATTGCTGTACAGTGTATGTATAATGGATGTATGATTGCTGTACAGTCACAGTGTATGTATAATGGAGGTATGCTTGCTGTACAGTGTATGTATAATGGATGTATGATTGCTGTACAGTCACAGTGTATGTATAATGGAGGTACGCTTGCTGTACAGTGTATGGATAATGGATGTATGATTGCTGTACAGTCACAGTGTTTGTATAATGGATGTATGATTGCTGTACAGTCAGTGTATGTATAATGGATGTATGATTGCTGTACAGTGTATGTATAATGGATGTATGATTGCTGTACAGTCACAGTGTATGTATAATGGATGTATGATTGCTGTACAGTGTATGTATAATGGATGTATGATTGCTGTACAGTGTATGTATAATGAATGTATGATTGCTGTACAGTGTATGTATAATGGATGTATGATTGCTGTACAGTGTATGTATAATGGATGTATGATTGCTGTACAGTGTATGTATAATGAATGTATGATTGCTGTACAGTGTATGTATAATGGAGGTATGCTTGCTGTACAGTGTATGTATAATGGAGGTATGCTTGCTGTACAGTGTATGTATAATGGATGTATGCTTGCTGTACAGTGTATGTATAATGGAGGTATGCTTGCTGTACAGTGTATGTTTAATGGAGGTATGCTTGCTGTACAGTGTATGTATAATGGAGGTATGATTGCTGTACAGTGTATGTATAATGAATGTATGATTTCTGTACAGTGTATGTATACTGAATGTATGATTGCTTTACAGTGTATGTATAATGGAGGTATGCGTGCTGTACAGTGTATGTATAATGGATGTATGATTGCTGTACAGACACAGTGTATGTATAATGGATGTATGATTGCTGTACAGTGTATGTATAATGGATGTATGATTGCTGTACAATCACTTGGTATGTATAATGAATGTATGCTTGCTGTACAGTGTATGTAAAATGGATGTATGATTGCTGTACAGTGTATGTATAATGGATGTATGATTGCTGTACAGTGTATGTATAATGGATGTATGATTGCTGTACAGACACAGTGTATGTATAATGGATGTATGATTGCTGTACAGTGTATGTATAATGAATGTATGATTGCTGTACAGTGTATGTATAATGGATATATGATTGCTGTACAGTCACAGTGTATGTATAATGAATGTATGCTTGCTGTACAGTGTATGTATAATGGATGTATGATTGCTGTACAGTGTATGTATAATGAATGTATGATTGCTGTACAGTGTATGTATAATGGATGTATGATTGCTGTACAGTGTATGTATAATGAATGTATGATTGCTGTACAGTGTATGTATAATGGAGGTATGCTTGCTGTACAGTGTATGTATAATGGATGTATGATTGCTGTACAGTGTATGTATACTGAATGTATGATTGCTGTACAGTGTATGTATAATGGAGGTATGCTTGCTGTACAGTGTATGTATAATGGATGTATGATTGCTGTACAGTGTATGTATAATGAATGTATGATTGCTGTACAGTGTATGTATAATAGAGGTATGATTGCTGTACAGTGTATGTATAATGAATGTATGATTGCTGTACAGTGTATGTATAATGGATGTATGATTGCTGTACAGTGTATGTATAATGGAGGTATGCTTGCTGTACAGTGTATGTATAATGGATGTATGCTTGCTGTACAGTGTATGTATAATGGAGGTATGCTTGCTGTACAGTGTATGTATAATGGAGGTATGCTTGCTGTACAGTGTATGTATAATGGAGGTATGCTTGCTGTACAGTGTATGTATAATGGATGTATGATTGCTGTACAGTGTATGTATACTGAATGTATGATTGCTGTACAGTGTATGTATAATGGAGGTATGCTTGCTGTACAGTGTATGTATAATGGATGTATGATTGCTGTACAGTGTATGTATAATGGAGGTATGATTGCTGTACAGTGTATGTATAATGGATGTATGATTGCTGTACAGTGTATGTATAATGAATGTGTGATTGCTGTACAGTGTATGTATAATGGAGGTATGATTGCTGTACAGTGTATGTATAATGGATGTATGATTGCTGTACAGTGTATGTATAATGGATGTATGATTGCTGTACAGTGTATGTATAATGGAGGTATGATTGCTGTACAGTGTATGTATAATGAATGTATGATTTCTGTACAGTGTATGTATAATGGAGGTATAATTGCTGTACAGTGTATGTATAATGGAGGTATGATTGCTGTACAGTGTATGTATAATGGAGGTATGCTTGCTGTACAGTGTATGTATAATGGATGTATGATTGCTGTACAGTGTATGTATACTGAATGTATGATTGCTGTACAGTGTATGTATAATGGAGGTATGCTTGCTGTACAGTGTATGTATAATGTATGTATGATTGCTGTACAGTGTATGTATAATGAATGTATGATTGCTGTACAGTGTATGTATAATGGAGGTATGATTGCTGTACAGTGTATGTATAATGAATGTATGATTGCTGTACAGTGTATGTATAATGGAGGTATGGTTGCTGTACAGTGTATGTATAATGGATGTATGATTGCTGTACAGTGTATGTATAATGGATGTATGATTGCTGTACAGTGTATGTATAATGGAGGTATGATTGCTGTACAGTGTATGTATAATGAATATATGATTGCTGTACAGTGTATGTATAATGGATGTATGATTGCTGTACAGTGTATGTATACTGAATGTATGATTGCTGTACAGTGTATGTATAATGGATGTATGATTGCTGTACAGTGTATGTATACTGAATGTATGATTGCTGTACAGTGTATGTATAATGGAGGTATGCTTGCTGTACAGTGTATGTATAATGGATGTATGATTGCTGTACAGTGTATGTATAATGAATGTATGATTGCTGTACAGTGTATGTATAATGGAGGTATGATTGCTGTACAGTGTATGTATAATGAATGTATGATTGCTGTACAGTGTATGTATAATGGAGGTATGATTGCTGTACAGTGTATGTATAATGGATGTATGATTGCTGTACAGTGTATGTATAATGAATGTATGATTGCTGTACAGTGTATGTATAATGGAGGTATGATTGCTGTACAGTGTGTGTATAATGAATGTATGATTGCTTTACAGTGTATGTATAATGGAGGTATGATTGCTGTACAGTGTATGTATAATGGAGGTATGATTGCTGTACAGTGTATGTATAATGGATGTATGATTGCTGTACAGTGTATGTATAATGGAGGTATGATTGCTGTACAGTGTATGTATAATGAATGTATGATTTCTGTACAGTGTATGTATAATGGAGGTATGATTGCTGTACAGTGTATGTATAATGGGGGAATGATTGCTGTACAGTGTATGTATAATGGAGGTATGCTTGCTGTACAGTCACAGTGTATGTATAATGGATGTATGATTGCTGTACAGTCACAGTGTATTTATAATGGATGTATGATTGCTGTACAGTGTATGTATAATGGAGGTATGCTTGCTGTACAGTGTATGTATAATGGATGTATGATTGCTGTACAGTCACAGTTTATGTATAATGGAGGTATGCTTGCTGTACAGTGTATGTATAATGGAGGTATTCTTGCTGTACAGTGTATGTATAATGGAGGTATGATTGCTGTACAGTGTATGTATAATGGAGGTATGATTGCTGTACAGTGTATGTATAATGGAGGTATGCTTGCTGTACAGTGTATGTATAATGGATGTATGATTGCTGTACAGTGTATGTATAATGGATGTATGATTGCTGTACAGTCACAGTGTATGTATAATGGAGGTATGCTTGCTGTACAGTGTATGTATAATGGATGTATGATTGCTGTACAGTCACAGTGTATGTATAATGGAGGTACGCTTGCTGTACAGTGTATGGATAATGGATGTATGATTGCTGTACAGTCACAGTGTTTGTATAATGGATGTATGATTGCTGTACAGTCAGTGTATGTATAATGGATGTATGATTGCTGTACAGTGTATGTATAATGGATGTATGATTGCTGTACAGTCACAGTGTATGTATAATGGATGTATGATTGCTGTACAGTGTATGTATACTGAATGTATGATTGCTTTACAGTGTATGTATAATGGAGGTATGCGTGCTGTACAGTGTATGTATAATGGATGTATGATTGCTGTACAGACACAGTGTATGTATAATGGATGTATGATTGCTGTACAGTGTATGTATAATGGATGTATGATTGCTGTACAATCACTTGGTATGTATAATGAATGTATGCTTGCTGTACAGTGTATGTAAAATGGATGTATGATTGCTGTACAGTGTATGTATAATGGATGTATGATTGCTGTACAGTGTATGTATAATGGATGTATGATTGCTGTACAGACACAGTGTATGTATAATGGATGTATGATTGCTGTACAGTGTATGTATAATGAATGTATGATTGCTGTACAGTGTATGTATAATGGATATATGATTGCTGTACAGTCACAGTGTATGTATAATGAATGTATGCTTGCTGTACAGTGTATGTATAATGGATGTATGATTGCTGTACAGTGTATGTATAATGAATGTATGATTGCTGTACAGTGTATGTATAATGGATGTATGATTGCTGTACAGTGTATGTATAATGAATGTATGATTGCTGTACAGTGTATGTATAATGGAGGTATGCTTGCTGTACAGTGTATGTATAATGGATGTATGATTGCTGTACAGTGTATGTATACTGAATGTATGATTGCTGTACAGTGTATGTATAATGGAGGTATGCTTGCTGTACAGTGTATGTATAATGGATGTATGATTGCTGTACAGTGTATGTATAATGAATGTATGATTGCTGTACAGTGTATGTATAATAGAGGTACGATTGCTGTACAGTGTATGTATAATGAATGTATGATTGCTGTACAGTGTATGTATAATGGATGTATGATTGCTGTACAGTGTATGTATAATGGAGGTATGCTTGCTGTACAGTGTATGTATAATGGATGTATGATTGCTGTACAGTGTATGTATAATGGAGGTATGCTTGCTGTACAGTGTATGTATAATGGAGGTATGCTTGCTGTACAGTGTATGTATAATGGATGTATGATTGCTGTACAGTGTATGTATAATGGAGGTATGATTGCTGTACAGTGTATGTATAATGAATGTATGATTTCTGTACAGTGTATGTATAATGGAGGTATAATTGCTGTACAGTGTATGTATAATGGAGGTATGATTGCTGTACAGTGTATGTATAATGGAGGTATGCTTGCTGTACAGTGTATGTATAATGGATGTATGATTGCTGTACAGTGTATGTATACTGAATGTATGATTGCTGTACAGTGTATGTATAATGGAGGTATGCTTGCTGTACAGTGTATGTATAATGTATGTATGATTGCTGTACAGTGTATGTATAATGAATGTATGATTGCTGTACAGTGTATGTATAATGGAGGTATGATTGCTGTACAGTGTATGTATAATGAATGTATGATTGCTGTACAGTATGTATAATGAATGTATGATTGCTGTACAGTGTATGTATAATGGAGGTATGGTTGCTGTACAGTGTATGTATAATGGATGTATGATTGCTGTACAGTGTATGTATAATGGATGTATGATTGCTGTACAGTGTATGTATAATGGAGGTATGATTGCTGTACAGTGTATGTATAATGAATGTATGATTTCTGTACAGTGTATGTATAATGGAGGTATGATTGCTGTACAGTGTATGTATAATGGAGGTATGATTGCTGTACAGTGTATGTATAATGGAGGTATGCTTGCTGTACAGTCACAGTGTATGTATAATGGATGTATGATTGCTGTACAGTCACAGTGTATTTATAATGGATGTATGATTGCTGTACAGTGTATGTATAATGGAGGTATGCTTGCTGTACAGTGTATGTATAATGGATGTATGATTGCTGTACAGTCACAGTTTATGTATAATGGAGGTATGCTTGCTGTACAGTGTATGTATAATGGAGGTATTCTTGCTGTACAGTGTATGTATAATGGAGGTATGATTGCTGTACAGTGTATGTATAATGGAGGTATGCTTGCTGTACAGTGTATGTATAATGGAGGTATGCTTGCTGTACAGTGTATGTATAATGGAGGTATGCTTGCTGTACAGTGTATGTATAATGGATGTATGATTGCTGTACAGTGTATGTATAATGGATGTATGATTGCTGTACAGTCACAGTGTATGTATAATGGAGGTATGCTTGCTGTACAGTGTATGTATAATGGATGTATGATTGCTGTACAGTCACAGTGTATGTATAATGGAGGTACGCTTGCTGTACAGTGTATGGATAATGGATGTATGATTGCTGTACAGTCACAGTGTTTGTATAATGGATGTATGATTGCTGTACAGTCAGTGTATGTATAATGGATGTATGATTGCTGTACAGTGTATGTATAATGGATGTATGATTGCTGTACAGTCACAGTGTATGTATAATGGATGTATGATTGCTGTACAGTGTATGTATACTGAATGTATGATTGCTTTACAGTGTATGTATAATGGAGGTACGCTTGCTGTACAGTGTATGGATAATGGATGTATGATTGCTGTACAGTCACAGTGTTTGTATAATGGATGTATGATTGCTGTACAGTCAGTGTATGTATAATGGATGTATGATTGCTGTACAGTGTATGTATAATGGATGTATGATTGCTGTACAATCACTTGGTATGTATAATGAATGTATGCTTGCTGTACAGTGTATGTAAAATGGATGTATGATTGCTGTACAGTGTATGTATAATGGATGTATGATTGCTGTACAGTGTATGTATAATGGATGTATGATTGCTGTACAGACACAGTGTATGTATAATGGATGTATGATTGCTGTACAGTGTATGTATAATGAATGTATGATTGCTGTACAGTGTATGTATAATGGATATATGATTGCTGTACAGTCACAGTGTATGTATAATGAATGTATGCTTGCTGTACAGTGTATGTATAATGGATGTATGATTGCTGTACAGTGTATGTATAATGAATGTATGATTGCTGTACAGTGTATGTATAATGGATGTATGATTGCTGTACAGTGTATGTATAATGAATGTATGATTGCTGTACAGTGTATGTATAATGGAGGTATGCTTGCTGTACAGTGTATGTATAATGGATGTATGATTGCTGTACAGTGTATGTATAATGAATGTATGATTGCTGTACAGTGTATGTATAATGGAGGTATGCTTGCTGTACAGTGTATGTATAATGGATGTATGATTGCTGTACAGTGTATGTATACTGAATGTATGATTGCTGTACAGTGTATGTATAATGGAGGTATGCTTGCTGTACAGTGTATGTATAATGGATGTATGATTGCTGTACAGTGTATGTATAATGGAGGTATGATTGCTGTACAGTGTATGTATAATGGAGGTATGATTGCTGTACAGTGTATGTATAATCGAGGTATGCTTGCTGTATAGTGTATGTATAATGGATGTATGATTGCTGTACAGTGTATGTATAATGGATGTATGATTGCTGTACAGTCACAGTGTATGTATAATGGAGGTATGCTTGCTGTACAGTGTATGTATAATGGATGTATGATTGCTGTACAGTGTATGTATAATGGATGTATGATTGCTGTACAGACACAGTGTATGTATAATGGATGTATGATTGCTGTACAGTGTATGTATAATGAATGTATGATTGCTGTACAGTGTATGTATAATGGATATATGATTGCTGTACAGTCACAGTGTATGTATAATGAATGTATGCTTGCTGTACAGTGTATGTATAATGGATGTATGATTGCTGTACAGTGTATGTATAATGAATGTATGATCGCTGTACAGTGTATGTATAATGGAGGTATGCTTGCTGTACAGTGTATGTATAATG